>NC_038252.2:36357117-36426307 GCF_000004515.6 Glycine max
TCATGTTGAAACTTGGATATGTGGGGGTGTCTGAAAATGGGGAAGTGAGACTCAATTGCAAGGTTGTTAATTGAGAATGAGAGGGGAGAGAGAAAGAGAGAGATCGGTGAATTTAGCACCGATTTTTTTGCTTCTTTCCTTTCACCTTTGGTGTTTGGATAACAATTGTCTAATATGATGTGTTGTTACTGCTTGTGTTTAAATAAGAGAAATGTTCACTTCTACATTTATTTCTGCACTTATCAGTTGCCACTTGCCACCTAGTGAGAATGAGACATAGGGTGTGAAGAAATTAAGACTACTTTAAAAGTTTATTAATGGTTGAAGAAATAATAAAGTTGAAATAAGTTTCCATCTTACATTAATTAACCAGCATTTAGGAGAGTTTACAAGAAAGATTTTTGTTTGCACTAAATATAACCCCCAATCAAAATAAGTTGATATTAAGACTTAGAGTATATTTAATTCGCAGCTAAAAATACTGTTGCAAAAATTTCAAGACATTTTTAACGCATAAGGAAATTGTTCCTTTTGGAACGTCCGTATGAGCCACCACAATGATAAAGTAAACATAGGTTTAGTTATCTATCAACAATATTTATAAGTTCCTTTTAATCTTATTTTCATTACCATATACATTAATTACTAATAATGATAATACATGAATGATACTTTTATGCTTGTTAATAAACACATAATAATCAAGCCATTATTCAAAACGAACAGAATCATCCACTGCGTCCTCATCAAGACATGACGAGCCCAATCAGCCACCACTTTGTTTATGCTATTGCTTTCTGCACTTCCCAAGTTGCTACTGTATTTTTTTGGAAATATTATTTTTACCTTTCAAATTGATCATTCTGGAAGCCAAAAAAAAAAAAGTGCATTTTGGATCGACCATTCGGGAAGGCAAAAGAGAGTGCAGGAAGCAACTGGTAAGTGCAGGAAGCAATAGTCATTTTTTTTTCGTGAAAGTATCCAATGCTTCCCTCTCAATGGAAGGCCTTGGTTGTTCCTTTATTCATTATTTAGCTATTAACCTATTTTGTTATCTTTTGTTTTGTTGACATTGTTGAGAGGTCACAGGTGCATGAGGTCTTGGACAAAATTAGTTGGGCCTAATGTATGGCGAGCATGTTGTGACCCAACAACATTTAAATCTGATTGGGGCTCTTACATAGAATCAAAGTACTACCATAAGTGTGTAAGGGATAATACCTTGATGAGACTGTGAAATTGGGGGTAATGGATTCTGAAAACAGTTTTGACGTTGGATTTCACTAATTGTTTGGGTCTTTGGGCGGTTTGGTATGGTGCCGGTAACATTAAACAGGAGGATGTGAATATCATGCTTGATTCATAGCTTTAGAATTGCTAATTTGTTTAGTTTTGTGGTGTGATTTTAATCATCTAAGTTTCAATTGGGTCAATTGGATCCTCGGATATTACAAATGTGTGATTTTAATCTTTTAAGTTTCAATCAAATATTATAATTGTACAATGTTAGTTCTTTTATTAGTTAGAATCTGTTGAACTAGCATTGACTTAATGACTTATTAACTTGTGTGATATTTGCATGATGATGTCATGTTGATATGGTGGCTGAATTGGTATCCTTATTTGCTATCAAAGCTCAAGCAATCAGACGCTCCTTCAAACTGAACCGATGCCAAGCCTATAAAAATAAATAAACAATTAAAATATTCTAAACATATATACAATCATGCAAACATTATCTATTATCTAAAATAGTTCTAATAAAATTAAGACATGATTAAAATCTAGAGCTGAAAGGTTGTAATTAATTCAATTTATTTCCAGATTGCTTGGGAGCTTTAACATTTGGCGTGTACAATTTTTTGTATTAAAAGAATTGGTATCAATAAAGCAACCCGCTTCAATCTTGATACAAATTTTATTTTCTAACTTCCCTACACACATTCTCTCTCAAAATTGAAAACTTGAAGCTAAATAAATTTATTGGTCTATTATTTGTATGTATTCGATCGCATTCAGATTTCTGAGCCATTCAACATTCATTATGTGTCCCTTGACTTGAAATGCCTTTAGAGAGAGCAATTTTTCTGAGCATGGTTCTTTTGTTCAACAAGAGAATAATTTTTTGGCCAAACATTGATAGTGGAATTTACACCACGTGGGACACGAATCGTTTGTTTCCACGATATGGTTATCCATTCCACTCAGTTATAAAACAGCTATTTCTAGATTCAATAAATTATTTCTTAAGAAAGTTCATTCCTTCCTTGCTTCTCCGATCCATTTCTTTTCCAGCCTTTTTCCCTCAGGACAAACAAAATCATTTGATGGGTACGAAATGGTAAGTTTTATTGCAAGGCATATGTGTAAGTGCCTCTCCATTAACCAACTACATACCATGTCTTCCCTATATTCATCACTAACCAAAATGGTGTAGGTAAACCCATACCTGAGAAACTGCCTAATTTATTTGTCTTTTTATCAAATAAAGTTTCCAAAGTCATGAATTATTGGGCTAGAAGAGAACAATTAAGAAGCTAACTGGGCAAAGTTAATGGACAGCTACCCAATTGGACCCTGGCACAGAAGCAATCATCAACCTTTTAAGATTTGTCTTCAAGCAACTTTGATGTAGAATTAAACAACTAATTTGCGACAATTTGCCTGGCCAAAAAACAACAATAATTTCAAAACCCTCTCAATCGGTCCCTTCAACTTCTACTAACTATGTAGTTCAATATATTTTATTACAAGTAAATGTTGCTTGTACGGACAATAATGACAATGTAAAAATCTTAATGCTATTATGATTTAATTATAAATTATTATGTAATAGGTATAATAAATTTATTAATTTTTATAATAATTATTTTATAAGTCATAATTACTATAATTTTTATTGGTTGACCGTATAAATTGTTGTACACTCACAAAAATTAAACTCATTTATTATTACTGTTAAACGTAGTAGTATATAATAAAGTTTTGCTCAGAAATAACTTGGACATATGCAATGAAAATGGGTTTATTAGTAAGTGACTTTAATTTCCTTTTCCCTTTATTACACGGCCCCACTTGTCTGTCTCTTGCAACGATTATTGTTTTAGGTAACTTGCATGAATAGGGAATGGGAGCCTCTGCCAAGTGTTCATTTTCTTTCCCATACTCAATAATGGTTGCTTTTAAGGCTGTAAAATTCAAAGCAAGACCCTTTATATATACCAAGACAATACCATCAGGCATATACACGCTCTATCAAAATCTTGGTGCCATATAAATGTAATGTGTCCCGTGTTGCTTCCCATGGCTTACCCCATTAGGACCCTACCCAACTTTTAATTAAAGCAATTCATAGCCATAACAGACGCTCCTCTTTCCTCTACCTTTCCATGCCTTTGTCATGTTGTTATTTGTACTCATTTGGAAGGCTAGTTAGCACTTTCAGCTAGAGGTATCAATTTTCCTATGGTCATGACCTAATGGCTAGATATCTTTTGTCCATTTTGGGTTTAGCCAAAGTAATAATACTTAACAAGCCAGAAAAGCCTTATCTATTTTGGGTTTAGCCAAAATAACTAATTCGGATTGACTTGAATGTTAACTGAAAGAATCAATAATGCCTATTTTTTTAAGTATTAATATCTATTTTTGAGACTGGTATATGTTAATAAATATATTTTCATACATATGATTTTGAGAATGAAACTCCTGATTATGTATTTAAAGCATGCAGTGTTCTAAGAACATTAATTAAAAAATTTAAACTAAAAATATTTTTATTAGAAGATAAAAAAATTTATTATTTATGAGTTTTTTACACTTTCTTATGATTTATATAATAAATATTTTCTTCTTTTAATTTTTTAATCAATATCTTAATATACTAATTAACAATATCCTTTCAAGAATAAGATTACTGGTCAACTATTACATTATGTTACAAAAATGAATTTATAAAGAATTGAGAATAGAACAAGAAAAATATATCTACATGCTACCTGATCTGAAATCATATGGTAGCCACTCACAAATAGTGATTCCAATACAGTATGAGTATTTTTTTTTTTTAGATTTTTCTAGCCCCCCACGAAGTAGGACCACTTCAAAATTTGAAGCATTACTCTCTCTCTCTCTCTCAGTTCAAGATAGATATAACATAGAATATGAACCAGTCTGTAAGAGGGTCAGGAATAATGTAAGGGGAATCTGCCAAGTTTTGCGCAAAAACTGAATCTTGTTCTAAAGATATATGACCTCATGTGCTTATTCAAAATAAATAAAATAAAACATTATACTATATCATGTATTAAATGTATAGTAAAATCTACAATGCAAATGTGTATAACGGATATATAAGATGTTCCTTTCAAAATACAAACAACATTTTTTTTAATGAGACATGCATTAATTAAAATTAGCTCGCTGCATTATTATGTTTTCATCTCTGTCACGTGCCCTCTTCGATGGTTTGAAATTTGTAGAAGCTAGTTATAAGATATATAGTATCGTAAGGCACGTACAGAGAACACTAAACTTTTATCATTATAAAACTTTGCTGCATTATATTACTCAATTGTTGTTCCCATATCTTGTATATATGTGAGCATGCATTTGAGATAGATATATACTTGCCCTCCAATGACATTGAGTATGTTGTTTTCAAAAAAATGAAAAACGTTAAAATACAGCATAATTGCATGGATTTGAGCGTTGTGTTTATGAAAGTTCATAAGGTTTCTAAACAAAAACTACATATTACATCTATCCTATATATAATTTGATTTGGAAGCTAGAGATTGAGAAATTAAATAATGAGTTTCTTAATTTGCAGCTCCATAATTATGCACCCAGATATATAAATTGGGACCACTTTTACACAACCTTTCACTTTCGAAAACGACACCTCATTTAATTACCCAGCCATGTGAGATGTGTGGGAAACTAGAGTCGTATCAAAGGTAGAGAATGGAAACATTTTGAAACCAAGACCTTGTTGTGGTCCCTTTAATAACATGATTATTACCATTGCTATGGCAATCATAAAATGTAATAATTTTGCTTACCCTGACAAGAAGTGGGTAAATTTCCCACTAGTTTCACCTGTCGGAGAAACTGAGCACACTTTACTGATAATTGCTGTCACAAACTTAATTGGTCCGTCTTCATTTTTTGTTTTCAACTAGACTTAATTTAAACGCAATAATTATTACGAGATCAATTATGTTTGTCTACACATTGGGTTAATTTGGATGTGAAAGCAACTGAATGATTTGAATACTTGTTGAACTGATGAAGTTCATTCAAGTATTGATGAATATACATAATATAACTAGCTAGTAACTATTTTGATAATTTTATTTTCAACATTCTAAGTATTATTTGAAAATTTTCACTTACGTACCATTATAAAAAATTAACCAAAAAATTTAAATGTTAATTTTTCTACGTTGATAAATATATTAATTGTTTGCGCATAAATTTTTAATATTTACACAAATTTTACAATTAATACTTTTTTGTTAATACAATGATTCTTTTTACTCTTACTGTAGTCGGTATTAGTGTATGTTAACATAATGATTTTATATAGTAAATAAAAGATGTAAGAAAGACAGTACCAAAAAATTTATTACTCATATGTTTGTCTATCATGGAGAAAGGGTTAAATCACCTGAGGGGAGGAAGGAAATCAGGTGGTTATTTTCTGACATGATTGCCGTGTCCAAATTAATAATAAGTCAAATCTTGAACAATGTTGTGCAGCAAATATTTTGTCATCCTATTAATTTGGTGCTTCATAATTTTCATCTGTCCGGTTGTTGATTTGTTGACAAAAAGCTTGGATGAACATTTAATTTCCTTCATTTGCTATATACTCAATTTTAGCATGTACTTCACCTAATGCTTTATTTGACAAAATAATTAAGTGGACGGTAGAAAAACAATATTTTTTATTGCCTAGTGCACCGTAAAGAATAAATCACAGGATGAATGATTAATTATTAAGCATTTGAAATCAATTTATAAGATACAAAAGACAAGATAATAATTAAAAATTTAGCATGAAAGATATGGGTATACGAATCAGATGAAAAAAAAGGCGTGTATGGTGCCATTTTTTTTACAACAATCAGAAAAATATAAAAGAAAATTTAATGAAAATCACCTTTTGCTCGTTTGTGGCCAAACTGATTAATAATATTTAGCACTTCAAATATAAAATAATTTTTTTCTCATACAAAAAATCTTATATATAAATGAAGATTTAATTGACTTCAATAAAATAAATAAAGATTCCATACATTAAAAGTACCTTCTTACAATATTCAATCATTGATTGTTTAATCAGCAGTTATAGAAAAGAGTACTGCAAAAAAGAGAGTGCAGATAAATGTTCATGAATTTTCATTAAAATATTGCAAACAATTGCTTTAAACTTAGAAGCTTTTACTAGAAAGAGTATTGCTAGCTACACACTGAAAATTTAATAGAACTTAAACATCCTTTTATCAGTAACCAATCCTACGCAACTACTCGTTGCACGTGAAAATGGCTCTTTAAGTTAACTAACCAGCGAAATCACATACTTTTATTGTTTAATTTTAGAAAGAAAACGAAGAAAAAAAACACTAAACCCTAAATTATCATCTACTAGTAAATTCAAAATTATTTTGCAAGTTAAAATGGTATTAGAGTTAGTACAAGTTATTAAGACCTAAATAAGCCAAGTTACAACATCACCTTTCTAATTTTATTGTAATCAACGTATTTTTCAAATATTATCGTGAGACTAACTTCGTTGTACTACTGTGACTATTTAATTAAATCTTTGAACGATTATCTTTAAAACAAGTTTAAATATTATTCTTACTTATTGACTCCATGATAACAAAGGCAAATGAATTCAATTCAATTAATATTGGTAGATGCACTTTGCAGTCTCTTTCTTACCGCCGGAACAAGTTTCTTTCGAATTACCAACAACATTCAAATCGAAGGTATTCAAGAAAAGTCAATAGAAACCTATTTGCAGGTCTTACATATATTTATGATTGATTTGAAAGGGATTTGAACAAGTGTATACAGTCACAAGTGGGATCGCATGCATTCATCACAAGTTCACAACACAACTAGGGACTATTATCTTTTTCTTCGCAGTGTAGAAAAGTATAAACAATTCACTTTTATCACGAAAGTATAAACAATTCATTGGAAGTTATAGATAAATTAATAATTTTTTTATAGGATAGTGTTCGGCTGATGTTTTTATTGACTTCCACATTCGTGTTAGTTTATAATTAAAATTTGTATATTTTCAAACTCCATTACGTATACACGAACGAATTTAGCTTGCATTAAAATTATTCAAACTATATGTGGTCATTTAGATCAGAACAAGCTTCTACTTAGGTTTCATTCAAATATTCGAACATTTCTAATTTTATAAAAATAAAAATATATTTCAGCCTATATTATTTTATGTAAATACTTACACAAATCATGAAAACCTGCAAGAAAATAAGGAACACGCCTCCACTGCTAGTTGTTTAGTTTTCTTGTCCTACGTACTCTTACTCTCCACGCTTAGTGAGGAGTTCATAACTACCAATAGGTGGCACAATTTTGATAATTGTTTTAAGTTCCAAGGACTACTAGCGATGGAATTAGGCAACGTTGAACAATGATATTAATTGTTGAATCTTGTCAAACATTAGTTAAGAACACTAATTAAAAAATCAAAAAAATATTTATTATATAAATTATAAAAGAACATAAAAAATATGATGAAAGTATAATTTCCAGTCTCTTAATAAAAATATTTTTATTTTAAATTTCTTAACCAACACCCTTATATCACTAGTTAACATTTGTCTAAATTGTTTCAATGCCTAGTAATAGACTTATAGTGTTGGACAATGACTTGTCTCTTCCAACCCATAAATACACAGTTAATGTCATTTTTTTGGGACCCATGCGTATCCTTGCATTGCTTTCACCAAATCTTTATATTTTCTTAGTTTTTGTGTTAGTGTGACAGAGAGTTGGGGTTGTGAGTTCTTAGAGATTTTCAATGGACTTGTGCTATATGGTGAATGAATATGAAGCTCCAATTAATGAATTGAAGTGTTTTCATGGCTTTTTCTCTTCCTCAATCTTATTCTAAATTGTTATTTTTTATTTATGTCTATTTTAATGGCTGAATCTCTATTCTAAACTTTTTGTGAATTACTTAATTCGGTTTCGATTACATGCTTTGTGCTTCAATTTTACTTCCTTTTGCTTAATGTTATTGGTATGATGGAAATTAACTAATTAAACCTAGCTTAGGGTTAACTTGAAAATAAATCTTAATATGAATTAGGATTTGAGACACATGATTTGCATTGGTCCTAAGAATGGAGGTGTGTTGGTTGTGTATACTCTTTAATAATCTTGAACTTACTGCGAAGGTGATAAGTGCGAAAGCGTTATGATTCTTGTTTAGCCATCTAGCTAGGGCATGTTGTCAAAGAATTGGAATGATAATCTTGAGTGTAATCCAACAATGAATGGGTGTGTATGTTTGAAATTTAATCAGGTTAGAAAGGATACGAATTAAGAATAATTAAGGAGTCATGACTTACATTTGTTTGTGGATGGTTGTGTCTTTGTGTTTTTAGTCTTTTGTATCAATATGGTGAGTTCTGACTCCAATTAACTAGGTTGATTTTAATTTTTCTATCATTCGATAACTGTGACAACTTAACATTCTATTTGATCCACCAATGTCAAAAATTAGTGTATGATACTCAATCACTTTTATTACTTTTGATCATACACTTATCAAGTTAGTTTTTGTATAATCATTTTGAGTACTTTTTTCATTCTCATCAAATCATCTATTACACCTTCACAACAAACATTTTGTACAATCAATCTAACACAATAAAACCTTAATCAACATTCTCTATATTCACCTTAAACCGTAGTCTATAATAGAAAAATGTAGTGACAAAAGATATCTCTTTATTTTATTTTATTTTACTTTTAAATTAAATATTATAAGAATCATAAATAAATAAAAAATTGACAAAATAAAATAAGTATTTAAGCCTAAAAGTGTCATCTGCTCGATGTTCCGTTGATGGTAAAATATAAGTATATACTCCAACAAGTAGAACAAACCTCTTTTAAGTTAATTAAAAGACCTGAAAGAACTTATAGTATATCTTTCCATATTCTGATGATGATACAAATAAACAAATTAAAGAGAAGTTATATCTTTTCGTTTACAACAAGAATATTGCACATTGTGGTATATCATGTTATTAAAAGACAGGACACGATCCAAATTCAATTCATGTCCCAGAAAAAAGTTGTAGTTATGTTGCAGATATGTATCCAATACATTAGAGAGTTGTAGGAATCACACTGTGGTACAAGTCACCTGGATGATATTTGCTTCTGCGTGGTCTTATCGTCATCTCTCTCCATTCTTAGTTACTTAACCATTTCAGTTCCCAATAAAACAGCAGGCTTGGTTCTGATCTTGGTCTGGTATTTGCTAAGAGCTTGGAAGTGAGTGCTGTAAAGATAAAAAAGGCAGGTACACAAAGAAAAACTGTCTATTTCTCCAAATTTAAAAACAAAAATGGAAACAAAAATAAATAAATAAAAAAAGAAAAAGAAGAAGAATGAAGCGTTTACAAAAATGAAAATTTATGATTTCATACTTTACCTACACTCTATTTTGTGGAGGTGAAATAGGGTGAAGAGGAAAGATATTTATCTCTTTTCTGTTTTTCTTATATTAAACACTTTTGTATTTATTTTATTTTACATTATTTCCATTCACCTTTCTTATTTTTATTCGCTGTATTTCTCACATATTTTTTTCTTTTTCTGCACGAATGTAACCTTAATGTAATGTTGTATATATATGTATATGAAAAAGAAAGAGTTAAAAAAGATAGTGAAAGAAAATAAAATTGCTGGTGTGATGAAAAAGACTAAGAAGATATGAAGGGATATAACATAAATGTAAAAAATGAGTGTGAAAAAATTTAAAAGATATGAAAAAATAAGTTTAACTTCTTATTGCACACACGTAACTCAACATTTAATGTGTTATTTTTTTCTTAAAAAAATATCTATATCTTTGATCGAAGTAATTTTTTTTAATATACTTTTTTTTCAAAAAAAGATGACCTCACTTTTCCAATGTTTATTATATTATTTACTGTATCTTTTCAAACAATAAGAACACATATTTTAATATACATTTTTATTTTGTTCCCGAATTAAAAAAAATAATAGTAATTTATTAGAAAGATAGTGTTCTCAGCTCAGTGTACTTAATTCCTTACCCTGTGACCGTTTTATGCTTCAAGGATCCGCTTTTCTCGCTTCTTCCCTTGCAGATCCTACAAAGTTTTTTCCTACCCTCTCTCTCTCTCTCTCTCTCTCTCGGAGGCCACTGCTTATTGTGTCATTTTCATTCTGATTTCACCACTTATTTGACAACCCTTTTTCCATTTCATTTTTCTTGTTTTTAAAGTTGAGCAAAAGGCATAGGCTTACCAATTATGGGCAAGGAGTGGTATTTTGCTGGAAGATCATCTAAGAGAGGTGTAGGAGGAGGTGCTGAGGCTGAAACACAAGCCCCTTCTGGTTGCATGTGTGCTGTTTTTCAGTTCTTTGATTTCCATCCTTTTCACTTTCCCAACATAAACCAACAACACCAACAAGATCAACAAGCCTCTTTTAAGCCACCCTCATGCACCTCAGAAGACCACACCACAGTCTCAAAAGGTATTATTATTATTATTATTCGGATATAAATTAGTTATTACTAGTCCTCTTTCAAACCACCAACTACTTTTTTTTTTCTTCCTTTTTCTCATATGGTTTTGTGTAATTCAGGTGCTGAAGCACCTAGGAACAGCTTAGAGGCAGAGGATGGTGATGGTACAGTTTCATCTCTCTCATCAAAAGAAGATGATTTTAAAATTCCTGTAAGTTCACATTAGCCTGCCAAGGCTTGCTTTTCCACCAGTTTTGTTTTTTTTTAGTTTCATTAGTTTATTAGTTTATTTTGTAAAGTGAGTAAAGATAACACTATTGTGATTATTTTGAAAACCCAGAAGAATATTATACAAATTAAGACAAGTGGAGCCACAAGAACAAGTGGTGGAAATTTGAATGACTTGTCCTCAGAACTCACCAGCTCTCCAGGGACAAAGACACCAACTTTAGTGGCAAGGTTAATGGGTTTGGATCTTCTTCCAGGTGCAAACTCACCCTCTTTTTCTTCTTCATGTCTTTCAACTCCAAACACACAAGACAATGTGCCACATCTTCACCACCACCTGAGGCACAAGCAACATGTCCAAACCAAGCACAGGAACAGCGTAGATAGTAGTGACATTTCAGCCACAAGATCTTTGCCTGAGACACCAAGAATCTCCTCAGCAAGAAGATCAGATGTTGATCATCACCACAGACTCTCACTCCAAATCATAAAGGAAAACATGAACCTTGGTGAGGATTTGGAGCTCCCTAGGCTCTCATTTTCCAAAAGGAAGAGTGATGAGAACAATGGCAGGAGTCCAAGCCACTATGCCAGGCAAATTGTCAAACAGGCTAAGGAAAGTGTGAGCAGAAAAGTTGGGCAAGACATCACCAACACAACTCTCAAAGCAAGAGAAGAAAATGCAGGCCAATTCAGAAGCAAAAAGTCTCCCAAAACATCATCACTGAAAGCAATTGATGAAACTGAAACCAGCCCAAATAAACACTCAAACCAATCTTCCTACTCCCCAAGGCTTAGATTCATTGACAAACACAAACCAAGCACAACAACAACATCAACAGCACCATCACCACTCACCCCAAAAGATCAAAACATGCTGAAACTACCACCACCTCCTTCTCCAGTTAACACTCACCAACCTCAGCTTCCAAGAGTTTTAACAAAACCAAAGCTTCAAGCAGTGGTGCCAGAACAGAAAGAGTTTCATCAGAACAACAAATCTGTTCCAAAATGCAAAAAGGCTACCAATGAAAAAAAGTTCAACTCAAGGCTCATCAAAAGGCCTCCACAGACATCAGACATCATCAGAAACAAGCAAGAAGAACCATTCATCATTCGTCCCACATCGCCTACTAGAGCCAGTGACATCAAAAACACCAAAAGCAAGAAAAATCATCCATTGTCAAGCAATCTCCTCAACAACATCAGCAATGTACCAAATCTTCTACCTGTCAAGACAGACCCTTCTCCTTCGGCAACCAAAATTCCTTCCAAACAGGTACGAGCTCATTGTTGAATTTTCAATTATATGTTTAGCTTTTGGTCATGAAAAAATATTTGTATTTTGAAAAGTCAGTTTTAAATTTTTATTATGTGTGTTTAAGTTTTTGAAAAGAAATATGAAAAAAATAATCAGATTTCTTATTATTTTGTAAAGTTGTTTTGAATATTTTCTGAAAATTCAAATTTTTATACTTATTTCATAAAATTATTTTGAGTATCTTTTTAAAAAATATAATTACCTTTTAATGTAAAAAAAATACTCCTTATAATCTTTTTGTTACATAATTACTCTTTATAAATGAAACCAAACGAAAAATAACTTCTATTTTGCATAATATAAATTTCTCTTTTAAAATTTAAACAAACAGAATCCACCAAGTTTGAATCTCATTGCTGCTGATTGTTAAACTTTTCCCATTTAGTAGTCTATTTTTTTCGTCTATATTTTTAACTTTTTTATTCAGGTTATTTAAAAATATTTATTGCTAGATTTTAATTTTTAAACATTATCAGTTTAAAAGTAATATTTGTACCGTAAAGTATCAACCAATGAATTAACATATGATTTTTAAAGTAATAATAATTTTTGTAAGAAAATTATTATTTGTTTATCTATTAATTTTTTTATTCATGAAAATAAAAATAGTGTCAAAAAATTTACCATAAATTAAATATTATATTTAACTAATTCAATCCGACCTCCTCGGCCATTACCTACAAATAATGTGTAATTTTATTTTATTTTTTTGAATGACTATCATATTTAAGTTACATTCTTATCTTTTTATATTTGCAATGACTGAAATGATTAAAAAAAAGTATATTAACAGTCACAGGTCTGTGATAGTCGTCATCAAGAGTCCAAAAGCAGTTCACAGTTATCTAGTTGTGCGCGCCAGAGGTACAAACAAGAAGAAACAACAACCACACTACTCGCTACCCGAGATAACAACGGTGCCTTCTTCTCCTCCTCCACCGTCACCCACCCTCCCACCCCACAAGAGCTTCAGTACATCACAGCAATCCTTGCACGTACCACTGCCCTAAACTCACAGGGTACCCCCACTACAGTTTCCTTAAACCAGCCCCTCGACCCATCAATCTTCCACCACCTCGAACACCCCGCCGGCGACAAAGATCGCAACTTTGCCCCGAAAGACCAACTGGGTCACCGTTGGAATCGGAGATTACTGTTCGATTTGGTTGACGAGGTTCTGAGGGAGATTCTGGAGTCTCAAGAGGGAGAGAGAGAAAAGAGGCTTTGGTTTTTGAAGGGTGGTATTTGTAACCAAAGAGGGAGGAGCGTTGAAGGGTTGGTGAAGAGGGTGTGGAAGAGGGTTGAGGAGTTCCCACGTGCCAAGTGTGAGGTGTTGGAGGACATTGATGAGTTGATTGACCTGCAGAGAGAGAAAGATGGTGAGAGAATGGAAGAAGAAGGGGAAGAACTGGTTGCAGAGATTGAAGGGAACATATGGGACACGTTAGTCCATGAAACGGTTATAGTTATGGATTGTTGGGAAAATGCTAAAAAAGAAAAATTATTACTATATGATGATTCCAAAATATCATCACATGTTTGCAGTCTCAGTCAATTTTAACATGATGCATAATTGAGTTTTTGATTTATGAAAAAAAAATAATAAGAAAAATCAATTATGTGTTAAAATTAATTGTGATTATGAATGTGGGACTGTGGGGGTGATTTTGAATTACTATTGCTATACAATAATTTCTTGTGGGAAGTGGGGTCTATGTTTGTGCTTGAACTAAGGACGGCGTCGTTTAGTAAGGGAGGGTGTCACGTGACATTGTTGTGAGGGGTCGGTGGGGACCACGTGCATGGGGTTTGAAGTTAATTTGAACCCTTCGATTGTAGGGTCACACGAAGAATTTGACCTCTCGACAAGACTGTTCTTCTATTCATTGGTCATTAAAAGACAAAATTTGACAGAGAAATCCGCGCCCCAGTTACCCCTTCTCTCTCACTTCTATTCAATTCAAGTGAAGTACATATTTAGTATATTATTTTTCTTTGAATTTGTATTGGTGTTTAATTGTGTTTGTAATGAGTTAGAGTTAGAGTTAGAGTTAGAGTTAGCAACTTGGATAGTTTCACAAAGAGTTTTTTATTCTAGATTCCCACCAAAATAAATTTGGGAAGATTGTTGAGAGAATATTTAATTAGAGAAATTGATGGTTATAAATTAGAGAATATTTATTTTGATATATTAAGTTTTAAATTTTTATTCTGATTTTTTATGTTTTTAAAATGTATTATTTTAGTTTTTCTTTTTTAATTTTCCATTAGATACTTTAGTGTTTTGTTAATTTTTAAAGTTTAAAAAAGTTTAATGTCACTTTTAGTCCATTATATTTCACGATTATTTCATTTTGTTATAATATTTTTAAAAATTCTATTATGATTCTTTATCCTTTGAAAATATATCATTTTGGTCTTCTTTTTTTAAATTTTTTTGTTAGAAACCTTAATGTCTGTTTTGGTCCAATGAAACACATTTTTGCCCTTTCTTTGCATTGGTTGTCTTCATGTGTGACTTGATTGTAGACGTCGGATGAAAAATTCTTTACTTATCCGACCCAACCATGCACGATAGTGATAGTCTTGCTCACAAAACTCACAAAGAGTCACTTTGTGACTTTCCTATTCAAATATGAGTTAATTGATAAGTTAAGGTCATCTTTTTATCTTTCATCCAAGACAACTCTTGCTCTAATATTTTCAGCTTTTGTTTTCAATAGTATAATTGTGTGAAAGGTTATGATTTTCTAATGAGCAGTACAAGAATTTTCGATGGTTCCAGCGAGCTTATGTGTTGACTTCATTCAATTTATGTGGTGCTACATTTTTTACCTTTTTAGATCTAGAAAAGGTTGGAGATGATGATTTTTTAGTTATTTGTTTTTTAAAATAAAATAAAGATAATGTTTTCTATTGTCCTATAAGTTTATTTTTTAATTTTAATTCCCTAAGTTAATGTTTTTTCAGGTCACTATCAGATTTTTTTGTCCATTTTTATTTCCTAAAAATTTGTGTTTTTTCAATTTTAGTTTTTTTAAGATTTTAATTTTTTTCATTTATAGTTCTCATAAGTTTGTATTTATAGGAACCAAACTTGGAAAAACCTAAACCTAAAGGGACTAAAAATGAACAAAATATCTTATAAGGATCAAAATTTAAAAAAAAAATGCAAACTTGCTATGACTAAATTTTTTAAAAAAAGAACTTAGAGAGACCAAAAATAAAAAACATTAACTTACAAAGACAAAAAATATATTTAAACCATAATAATATATAAAACTAATTTATATTTATAATTAATTATTTGTGTTGGTCCTTATATTAGTCTTGGAATGTGTGGTATTGCATGTTAGACGACAACTCAAACATGCGTTAAGTTACGACAGCTTATTTATTTTTAAAATTTCTTTTTCATCGTCTATTCATATTCAATAGTGACGAAAATTGATAAGTAAAAAATATATGATAAGAATCAACAAATAAGTTGTTGATTTATGTGGTATTAAACTTATTTCTCTTAAGTAAATGTTCAGATTTACATTTTATAGATGAGAAAAAACATAATTGGAAGGAGAACTCCATGCATCAAAGATAACTAATGAATTTTTTTTATAATTGATGATATTTCATGCTAATTACATAGTAAAAAAAAGATAAGAATCAAACATAATTATAATTAATTACAATAATCATTAAATGTAGGTAAAAATAGAAAACATATATCACATCTTATTTTAAAAAAAAAACAAATGTTTAAGTTGAAAAAAGAGTTTTACGTACAAGAGTAATTTTTTTAAAATAATCTGACTCATCACTTTTAATTGAGTCTTGTGTTACAGCAAATGTTTTTTTTAAGGTTCGAGTCTAAGTCCATTTTCACTTATAATGTTATAAAATCTGAGCTTTTTTTCTGCTTTTCTTTCTTTAAGCCATCATATTAATTAAACAATATTTTGTAGGTGTCTTAAAATAGGTAGACGTCGAGTTTTTTTTTTTATTGAAGCCATATTTGCTGAAATAATTATTCATAGTATAAAAAGTATAGTTTTTTGTTTACATAAAATTTTATGGGAAGAGAACTTATTTCAAAGTCAGGACATATAAAATAACCCAAAAAACTTTTAATATGTAGGACTTGCGTACTAAGAATATATAGGTAAAAGTCAAAATCAAAAAAGTTTTTGGTTGGCACAATTTTTTTTTCAATGTAGTGTTCGATGTTATCTAATTTACCGAAACCTCGTTGATTACAAGTGTTCTGTATACACACACGAGAACACACAGGACATAAATGCTTACATCGCTTTTTGAACACAAAGGATAGGATAGAAAGTAGAGAATATATCATATTTGGCTTTTACCTCATGGAAGTTTGAGATTGTAAGGTACGTAGATCAACCCTACAACTAAAGTTTTCTCTTTTAATTTTATAAGGTGATTATTTTGCATGGAGACGCGAACTTTAATGCTACTTTTTCTTTTTCTTTTTTCACAACAATGTGTTGGAAATGAAACCCGAGACAACGACTTTTTTCACCTTTTTTTTATCTCCTTATTTTTAAACTAACTCACGAAAAAAAAATCACATGAATGTTCTCATCCAAGTTTCAAACGTTCAACAACCTCGATCCAAAAGCTTGAGTTATATATATGCGAAGATTCCTAGTATATATATAACCAAGTTTGATTATGCTATCTATTACTTTTCTTATTTTATAATGGATAAGAAATTAAAAGTGAAAACTTTTTCTTATGGAGAAGTGTGATATTTGATGTTGCCACTAATTTTTAGTGATTTTATTTATTTATTTATTCATTCCTGAGAGCATGGTTGGTAAAATCAAATCAAATTTAAGATGTATTAGAATTTAGGCGTTTATTGATAAATTTGTACTGCATAAGAAATAATATTATAAGTTTAACTAAAAAATTTATTGAAATAAGTTATAAAGAAAACTTACTAGCTAGCAAGAATGCTAATAAAATTTATAAGCATAAATAAGTTTCACAAACTCATTCAAAAATCCCTTTGGATGAATATATAATAATATGCATATTTTGTAATATTGGCCGGGTCTTGCTCTCGTTAACCGGTTTTTGTTTCACTTTATAATAAAAAGTTTTTATTAGGAAGTTCAGTAACATTGCATTAGAAATTACAAAATGTGTTGGAATAATTTTTCCATAAACAATTTCTATTTCTGATTTTATAATCAGTATTCATTCTACTAAAACACTTGTTAGCATTTCCTTTTTTTTATTTCTTTTGGATCAACATGTACTAACTGTTGACAAAGTAGAGAAGAAGAAAAAATGAAATAGATATATAGAGAGAATTTTCTTCATAAATTCTTCTGTTTCATCAAATATTTTTATCAATTAACATCAATGATACATACTTGAAATAAAAATGGTATGGCAGCTGAAGGCAAAAGTGTTAGTAATTACGACTTCTTGAAAGAAAATGAGCGACAAATTGAAACACAAATACATTAAAAGCTTAAGTAATTAATAGGTGACATGTGGATTTAACAATGTCTAAGCAAAAATGGCGGAAACAGGGGTAAGAGATTGAGATGGCTGTCTCCATTTTAATGATGTTTAGCTGTTAAGAGTATGACTTGTTGCATGTGGGTCTTTGATATTTACAAATTATAATTCATCCACATATTTTAATACTTTTTTGTTCATATATGTACATAGGGAAATAAAAGTGAAAAAAATGTATGAAAACGAATGTTTATGTATTTGTACATATTATTTAAACAATAACAACATAAAAACAATGTAATGAATTGGATAAGCTTACAGATCTGTTTGTTTCTGATGAGTTTCCTTCTTCAACTATAGGGTTTATGATTTATTGGGTACTCTATTAAGTATTATCAACTATTTTTAGAATATGAACTGAAGTTTGTGGAGACTGTGATGATATGAATAAATCATTCTATAATAATGAGTAATTGATTGCGAGAAAAGGCTCACTTTGGAAAAGCCGATACCCTTTAACGCAAAATGGCTCTAAATTTTTTGTTTGGTGTGAATTAATGCAATAAGTTTAAGTACTGATCTCAAATGGGGGATCCGTACTTTATAAAACAAAAAATTGAAAAAGCTAAAGGCAAATCTTGCTCCAAATTAATTTCAGCCTAGTTAAAAGCTGTTCAAATATTTTCTCTGAAAAGATAAAAAGGATCAACTATATATCTATTACGAACTAAGCAGCATGGAAAGAAAAAGGACAAAAGATAAGAATAGTTTTAGTCCTTTTATGAGACTCAATCTCGAAAGTATCTTACAGAAGATAAGAAGGGAAATGGCCAACCAGTGGATCATAGTGTTATATGTATAAATGAGTGGAATTGAAGTAGAGAAACCAAAAAGATTAATAAATCCTATCTTATTTTTTTTACCAGTCCTAGTAGCTACCTTATATATAAAAGTAAAAAGTAAAAGTCATAATTGACTTGGAAACTTTATTTTAATTATTATTTTGTTGGTAATTATTTTAATATTTCAATATATTTAAGTTTATTTGTTCTTGTTTATAATTAAGTTTTAAATAAATTAGAATAACTTTAAAATAGTTTAAATGTTTGATTTTTCATCTAATTTTAATTTATTTTGGTGTAAAAATAAATGAAGAAAGAAGATAGCCGATGTTAAGATCAAATTCAAGGCCCTTATAAGGAAATTTTTTTAGGTTGAATGAGTCAAACATATCAGGTTTAGCACACACTTCAGATAGAGCAAATTACTTCTCTTGCATGATATTTGGGTTCAAAACACAATCACTTAATCTATTATTGTTGTTGTGTGCATGCTTAGCGCGACATGTTAGGCTAAGTGTGCAAGTGCGACATGCTAGGCTAAGTGTGCAAGCGATTATGCAAAAACAATAGTGCAACACGTTTGAACCTATTTAAGTTTCAAGGATGCGAATTGAAGGCAAATTTGAAGGGAGTTGTCTAGGGTTAAAGGTGAAGACTGAGAAGCTCTCTCCCTAACTTTCCATGGCTTTCCTATCATCTCTCATCTTCTTTTTTATTTATTTTCTTTATTTCTTGTAGTTATCTAGTTAGATTACCTATTTTGGAGGTTGATGTAGTTGAACTCATCCTTATGTTTACATTTTGATTGGTAATATATGTTTATTGTTCATTATTAAGTGTTATCTTCTATGCATTAAAGTTTATTTTAGCTTAATCATCCTTTGCTTGATATTATGGTTTGAATTGTCATTGACAAATACTTTTGAACTTAGAAATAGAGAGGAACAAACCCAAAGGGTTGGTGTAGTGGTGTAAGACCTTGTCCCATTCATGTGAGTAGAAACTATCTATTTAGCGGGGGAACCTGCATTCAATTTTCATCTTATGCAAAATTTTCTTGGGTCAACTAGCGACAGTCTAGCACTGCGGGTGGAATAGAGGAATGCCTAATAGGTTTTGTGTCTTTGGCATGAAACAAAACTTATTAGTTATCTCTTAACTCTTATTCTTAAAGCAAGTCATTTGGTTATACTAGTCAAGTGATTGATAGTTTGATCAAGGAGCTTAAATTCTTTCCATCCAAGGGATCGAGATTTGAGTATTTTTGTGAGTTAATCTTAATAATTGGACTTTGAACTAGATGAGTGATATTTGTTTGCATGAGATGATTTAGTGAAATCAATCTCAACTTTTTTATTCTTTATTACTTTATCTCTTTTTATTGCACTCTACGTGTTCGTAAAAATGACAAAAAATATTTTGTTGTATTTATTTATGCTTTTGTTATTTATATTATCGCATTCCAATTAAAATTGTTGTTTATGAATCTCATAGTTAGTGAACATTGTTATTTTATCGAGTATTATATGAGTCAATATAGATACGATGCTTAAACTTTCATTTATACTATTTATGCGACTTA
This sequence comes from Glycine max, assembly GCF_000004515.6. Taxonomy (NCBI): domain Eukaryota; kingdom Viridiplantae; phylum Streptophyta; class Magnoliopsida; order Fabales; family Fabaceae; genus Glycine; species Glycine max. Next base: position 36,377,367 of record NC_038252.2, read on the forward strand.
ATATGTTTGTCAAGAAGCTAATAAAATGTAATAAATATTTTAAAGAAAAAAAGAATAAAATATAAGAAAATAGACGATAAAAGTTAAAGCACTATTTAAAGTAACATATAATAAAATGTTACATGCAAGTTATTAAAATAAACCAAGTGATTGAACGTAAGTAATTAATGTGTTGATGTTAAGATTTCATTGTTCGAGTAGTATTCGAGTTCAATTCTTAGTGAAAAATATTTATTGTTTAAGGTTTACTTATCTCTTTACTAAATTTTAGATTAATTATGGTCTCTTTTGCATAATAAATTAAAGATTTAAAACAAAAATAAAGCTATTAAAATAAGTCCATTTACTAAACATTATTATTAATATGGTCAAAGTTTATTTTTTTTCTAATCATATATAAAAGCAAGAAGCTAGTTTAAAATACTTGCTAAAATACTCTAAATATGAAAATTATTAATAAATAGTAAATGTAAGTTCAGACAAGTAATTAAGGATTTGATACACCTTTTTATGAGTGCGAGTTCAAATCCTTTAAGACCACGTTCCTCACTTGGTGTGCCAACAATACTTTAGAATTTGAAGGTACTTCCTGGGTTTACCACTTTTTTTTTTTTTTTTTACATACCAATTATATTAATGTATAAAATAAAAGATTGATAAAATATATATTTATGTTATCAATCATTAATTGAAAATTGATTTGGATGTACTCTAGTACTCATATCATATAATAAGAAAGTGAGTTTAAATTTCGTTATTAATATAAGAACTTCCTTAACAAATAATAGATAAATATCATTATTAGTCTTAGACACCCATCTTATCTAAATTTTTTATACACAAAAAAAAGGTGCAGCTTATCCTCTGGGTCACTAGGGAACAATAGAGGGACAAGCTACCGGACGATCATAATTGCAAGAAACAGAGTTAAGTAGAAATAGTAAATTCTTCTGAGAAACGCAATTCAATCAGAAATTTGATGATGAAAACGGCTTGCCCCCACCATCTGCCAGAATTGCAGAGACCCATTTTGAGTACAATCGTGTTTTCATCTTCTTTCTGGATTCCTCGAAAAAATCCAATATTTACGTTGAAAAATTGTCCACAATTTCTGTTTCTGACAAAATGGGACCAATCTAAATTCTCCCCGCATATTCGCTGTGCAAGAATAGCCATTTTAATGCTTGATTTAATAAGTAGGGTAGAATTCTGAATTTTAGAGCAAACTTATTTTTTTCATTAAAAAAAAATTAAATTGGTCATCTAAACTCACTTTATTAGGTTTTCTTTTTAACTTTTTTTTATTATTCAAATTAGTTTTTTTAAAAATATAAAATAACCATTAAATTTATATTTTTTTGTCGCTACTTCATTATATATTTAACTTTTAATGATCAAATATGATATATATATATATATATATATATATTATTTTTCTTATTTCTCACAATTATAATAGTTCTCACTTGATACATGTTATATATGTGAGTGTATCAAATGAGAATAATTCTCAGTTTAAAAATGCAAAAAAAAAATAAAATTGAGTCGTTCAACTACACATAAATTATAAGATTAAAAATTATTTAATAGTCACAACCACTAAAAAAGATCATATGCATATTTTTTAATCCTGATTATTCAAATGGTAAGATTTAAGATCTAAAAGTGTAGGTATAGTTTTCATTTATCGTGGCGAGAAGTTTTCTCATTTTATACATAGACATCTATTGAAAATGGTTTTTATATAAGAATGAGAAAATTAAATATTAATTAACAAGGTTCAACTTAGTTAATAAATTTATTCAAAAAAAAAAACTTAGTTGATAAATATTTGAGTTCTTTTAAGTATGTTGGGGGATATCTTTGGCAGAAAACACGAGAGGGAAGGTGAATAGCTGCAAGAATGTCTCGTAACTCTGCTTGAATGTCGCAATACTCGAGAATTTTGAGAAAGGTGAACTAAATTCACTTTGGTTATTTTGAACTAAACCGTTCGGAGGGTATGATCGACTGCACCATCTGAATTATACTTAAAACCATTGAATAATTGGTAGAAGCTTTACCATGGCATAAATGATTTATTTATAACATTACTAGCCTTTGGTTGATTGATTTCTTAAGAAACCAATGTTCTCTAATATTCTTCAAGTTTTATTAAGTTATACTTCTCTCATTTTTATCTTTATTGCACAAAAGAAAAATCTAAACAAACAAACCCAAATGCTTTAAAGTATGTCCAAACAATGAATTCTCCTCATGCTAGGTTTAAGATTCTAGCAAAATCAACTTTATTGGTGTTAGTTCAAGAAATGAGTGGGTGTGGACTTAAAAGGAAAATTTTGAAAAATTAGGAACCAAATACAATGACAAAATTTTAGAGGACTAAAACCAATATGGGTCAATATTTGAAGGACCAAAATAATATTTAATCATTTTTTTATCAATTGTATTCGTAAGTAGAAATTTGGTACAAATTGAATGGGTGTGGTTAAAATAACACGTAAAACCCAAATGTTGAACGGAAATGAACCGATAACAATCGAACTACAAACTAATCATATGGTCAAAGTGGAAATTAGTTTCTTCCACCATGTCTGGTAAAGATTAAAGTTGAAAAAAAATATATATTTTTTTAAGTTTTCTTCGGAAGCTTTTGAACCAAACACGCACTGCACCTTCTAGAGATGTCTGTGAAGCAAAGACAGTTGTTTCGTGTCATCAGAAGATTATCATAACATTTGTCAAGAACAGCGAAAAAAGAGGGCGGGGATCAATCATCAGTTCAAAACAAAGAAATCAAATTGAGGTCTCAGCTTGCATACTCAGAAAGTCAGAAGGACGAATCTACCTTGATGAATTGATCTGATCTTCCATATGAAAATATCCTATTCACAAGTTTGTACAAGCAGTCTAGCACAAATAAATTATCTGGTCTGTCATTCTGTGTCAACTGTCAAAAAACTGTCACAAAAATTGGGGGGAATTGACACTTCCTTGTTAATGGGTATAAAGAATGGAAAATTGAAAGATGTTATTACCTTGTGCAGACCCTAATGACTTCTCAGCCAAAAATGTATTTAGTGCAGTAACGTATTACCATACTACTCTCAGGTTCTGCCATCTACATCAAAGCCAGCACCAGTCCAGTCAGGAGTTGAAGACCTAGTTTTGGGCACCGCGCCAATTCCTTTTCCTCTTTGATAGTTAACTTTCTTTTTATTTCTTCCTTCTTCACTAGGAGGCTGTGGTTTATGCTCATTGGTCACTGGAACTTTCAGACCATTATTTTGGTATGGAACATTCCCAGCCGATCCTCCTTGGATTGCACTATCCAGAGAACTTGATCTTCCATCCTAGCATAATTCACATGCAAGGTTTTAACATTCACCAGAATAATATGAATATGTTTCATGGGGCAAGTAGCATGTGTCAGACAGAAACAAATGATGCATGTATAGTCAACGATAAGCAGGAAACAAAGATATTTTCAGTGGATAAGTTGCACAACCAGTGTGCATTCTCTTGTATATGACAACCCATCCCTTTGATCCCAAAGTCAGAAACTCCCAATCTATAGAAATATCATCGGTTTGAAAGCAAAAATAAAAAATCATCGGTTTGAAAGCAAGCAACCATATATAGTTGAAACTTTGAACATGTTAGAAGTTTAACCTATTATTTAAATATGTCGGACCTGTAATGACTTTGATATGTGTTCATGATTGAGTTAGTTCAATGGCTTGGCCAGTACCTTTTATTTGATATGTATTTATGATTTTGATCTTGGAGTCAGGTTTGACAAGATTGAGAATAGACATTCTCATAATACAGAGGCAGACCAGTAAGTATTAAAGAAGGTACATCAACTCAACCACCAATGTAAAACACAATAGGCTATCATTTACATGATGCCATAGGAGCTATTGACTATATAGAGATCTGAGAATGAGGAGTGTGATAAGAATAACATACACTATGCAGACTAGTTGAACTTCGATTCGGATTCATAGCTTCTAATCGTCTTTTTAAATCCTCCAGCCTAGACAACTGAGAGTTATTGCTCTCTTCGACCTATAAAAGATTGCTACTATCAAAACACAGGATGAAAATGTAGAATATTATGGCCCTGTTCAGATAAAATTTTCTTTGTGTACTTACAAGAAAAGAAAATAAGAAAGAAAAATGAAATAACCTTTGTCCATAAGCTAAAATTAGTTTTTGCACAAGTTGAAATAAACTTTCTGAGGAAGCTAAACGAGAGAAGCTTCTCGAAAAGCTGATTTGACCTTAAGCATAAGCTAATTTTACCTTAAGGGAGAAGCATATTCATTTTACCTTCCTATTTTCTTCTCCTATAAGTACTTCAAAGCTTATCAAAACATGGCCTATATGTCAATATGTCTTTGTTTAACAATCTATTTACCAGTTTGCTTAAGTCTTCACATAACTTCTGCTTTATTGCCTCTTCTTCTTGCACTGTTTTTGATGCTGATTCCCACACCTGCAGCATATGCAGTCAAGATATACTATAATGGAAAAGATAATTAATGATGCTTATCAATGTTTTTGGTGATCAATTCTCAACTCTTCCATTAAATTGTGTAGGCAGTAAACCTCTTATCTAAGCCATAAGTCATCCATGCTGATTTAAATGTGTTCAATTTATAATTTAAAAATAAGATACCAAGGAGATCAATTGAAAAGGAATACAATAACTTTATCAAAAATAAGTAAAGAACCAATCAATGCATATGCATATGTTGTTGAGACAAAGAATGGTTAAAAATATCTTTTTTTTAATGTGATTGGTTCAACTTATTTTGAGTAAATAATCACACTTATTTTGGCTTCCAAAGAGAGTTTTTGAAAAAGAGATTATTTCCCTTAAAAAAAGTTCAAAACATGCTATTAATAGAGTCATACTATATTGACAAAGAAAAGGGGGAAACTAGTTAGGTATAACCGTATAAGTATAATGTCTTTTATTTACCATGTAAATTCCCATTTAACCCCTAAATTTGTTAGTATCTGTTGCTTTAGTCCTTCACCTTGACTTTGCAAAATCCACATTTTAGTCCATAACCTTGCAAAATGACATTCACTTTAGTCCTTTTTTATGCAAAATAACAGTGGAATATGAAGTGAAAAAAGACTAAAATGAATGACTTTGTGAAGTCAAGAACTGAAGTGAGAATTTTATAAAGACAATGACTACACTCAGAATTTTAGAGACTAGATTGAGCGTTTATTCTTTATTTACCAAAACAAAATGATGTCATGAACTAGAATGTCTGCACAATTGTTGAGGTTAATGTTAAAGAGCATAAGTTATTTCCAATTTATGTGATTAAATGAGTTTATTGAGTAAAAATTTATCCAACCCATTTTTCTAACCCTTGTTTCTTATTCAGTATATGCAAATGATGAATGCACTGCTGAGACAACCATTCTGCATTTCTACTAGTGACACTAACTTAAAGGTAAAGTCACATTTAAAAAAAATCATTCAAGCTATTTACAAGCAGCACAATACTCTGTTAACATTTCTTTCTCCAGCCTCTTTGTTGATCTCACTGTAACCTCAATAACTGATGTCACACAGTAAAACGGTAGTGACACACATTAAAAAAGAAGCATACCTTGCGTGCCTGTTCTTCCTGTATCTTTGCCACACGAATTTTCTCGGTTGATGCCTCTATCTTCTTTCTCATATGTTCCAGCGCTTGAAGTAAGCATGGCATATAAGAAAGAAGCAAAGTCATTTCACATTTCACTAATTAGTAAATTACAACTAGGAGGAACAGGAACAGCTCTTAATTTATGCAAGAGGAAACAATGACATAAAGAAAACCTGCTTTCTTTGGTCCAGATGTAAGCTTCATCTCTAATCCAAGATTTGCAAGCTCACGCTCCACATCACGAATTTTAGTATAGTTTTCTTGAATGTACCTAAAATTATTTTACAATAATGAAGGGGAAAAAAAGAATATATTCAATGATCATAGAAGAAAGGCTTTTTTAAACACAGAATATTTTTAAATGCTCCATATGCTTAAATGATATCCGCTGTTATTGTTCTGGTAGTATCTGAATCTGAATTCGATTCTTAATCCAAAGAATCCAAATAATTCTTGACCAAGTTTTACTTATCTTCCGGCCAAACTTCAAATTAATCAGAACTTTTTTTGTCTGACGAACAGGAGGATTAAGAAAAAAAATTATATCTGCGGCTTTATAAATTTATTAGAAATAATTTGTAGGAAATCAAGAAAATATTAATTAATTTTCCCCATTTATCAATGCCTTTAGATATCTCCACCTAAATAGAAACCGTGTGAATCGTTTGGCACCACTAATGCAGAATTGAAGATTAAGAATCAATGCTCAATATATTATTAAATTAAGCATGAAATGACCAAAATTAAAACAACGAATTAAGTAGTAGCAGCATTTACTTCTTCAATTGAAGCTGTTCTGCTTCGATTATCTGCAAAAAAGCAACGAGATTGTGAGAGATTGAAAAACGAAGAATGAAGAGAGAGGGAGGGAGAGAGAGAACCTGTTCGGTGTAAGTGATAACGGAAGATTGTCTGGGAAGACCATCGGATCCGATCTCCGGGACAAACGACGGGTTTGAACCCATTTTTTCTGAATCGGATCCACCAACAAGCCCTCTCTTCCTGCACCGGCACCAACACCAACACAACCTCGATCCTTATCTCCTTTTTCTTTTTTTTCTTTTGAGACAATTTTTTCTTTTTCATTTTTAGGAATGGGATTTTCAGCAACTGGATTTTTTTAAAATTGTAAAATATGTTTAGTTATTGTTAATTTTTCTATCGAAAATTTTGTGAGAGCTTTGTTTCCCTAACAAAAAATTAATATTATTTTCAGCAACTTGTTTCCCTATCAATTTTTTTTTCTTTCTAAAAATATTAATTTATTATTAATTAATATGAAAGGGTTTAATACTATGCTTAATCATATTTGTAAAAAATGAAATTAATTCATAAATTAGCATTTTCAATAACATTTTATTCTTGAAATACTTTTTATACTTTTTTGTTCAGTATAGAATTTTTTTATTTGCTTGTCACTTTTCTAATAATATTAAAATATTATATATACCAAACTTTACTTAAAGTTTGCTTCTTGAATATATACGATTTTGACTCTTTTTAGATTATTTTTCAAATTTTTATTTTATTCTTTTTAAAGTATTTTATTTATCGTTTTCCTTCTAGTGATAGGAATATAGATGCATACATTTCTTAAATTTCAGTATGCAAAAATTTTGTTGCCTCTTGCTGAATAGAGTGGGTTAATTTTTTTATTTTTTCAAAAAATATTTTAATTATAAAATATGATAAATATTAAATAAATTAAATATTTATTTAACCACACTAGGCAAATATGGCTATGTTTCTCTAGGCAAATATTTAAACTTAGCTCTAGATTTTTTGAGTGTGGTTTAATAGAATTTGTTTTGTATTTCTTTTAAATTTTTACAAATAACCAAATAGTAATTTGTGTACACTTTTTGTAATAGAGCAAACAAAAAATGAAACATTTGAAAATATTAGGAATTATAGACTTTTTGTTAATCTACGTAAAACATAATAGAAAAGAGAAGATGAAAGAGAAGTTTCCAGACCCTTGCAAGGCAAAACCTAATGACATAGAAAAACAAAGAATATAGGAGAATGCAATCATATTCAAAAAAGGAAAAGAAAAATTGGGAGCTGACTTCCAAGTGGGTGAGTCTTCAAAGACGGCACCAGATAGAAGAGTGGAGGCTTTGAATCGCAACGGGGCAAACTATGACTCATATGCGAGTGCAATTGTTAACAAAAGAAGGATTGAAAAAGAGATACAAAGGTGTTGCCTAAGGAGAACTCAAACAAAGAGGGTTCAATTGGAGTTACAATCTATGGTACAATTAACAGTGTCGTTATAGAGAAAATCAGGGTTGACAAAAGCATGGGTTGGGCGTTTGTGGGACTTGGCGGTCTTTGATAGACTAGAGAAGGAACTTATGTGGAGTGGTGGAATAAAAGTAAAACCAAAGTATTTTTAGGTGGTGACATGGTATTGCTAATGGGTCTCATGGAATAATGAAGCTGATCACTTATAACATCAGAGGCCTAGGAGGGAGTGTTAAGTGAAGTTCAATAAGGAGATTGGTACTAAAAAAACAAGTGGATATGATCTGTTTGCAGGAGACGAAAAAAAGAAAGAATTGATAGATTCATTTGCATAGAGTTGTGGGGTGATTCCGAAGTTTGCTAGGCAGAAAGTCCAACAATAAATACGAGAGGAATTGTGTATTTGGAGTGAGACATCATTTACAATGCAAAGGAAGATAGTGGGTAGTGGTCTCATAATGCTTGAATGCATTAGGAAGGAAGATGGAGAAAGAATTGCCATTGTAAATATATATGCACTGTGTGACATAGTATTGAAGAGAGCTTTATGGGAAGAAATAAAAAAGATTAAGCAAGAAAGCCAGCTAGACATGTGGTGCATCATAGGAGATTTTAACTATGTTTGCAAAAATTCTAAACGCGTTGGGGCTAGTCATAGAGATTAGGGCAACAAGATGATGAGGGAATTCAGTGTGGTGTTGGAGGATCTTGAAGTGGAAGATATGTCATCTGTTGGACGCAAATTCACATGGTATAGGCCTAATGGAGTGGCGAAAAGCAAGTTAGATAGGATACTGGTTTCACATGCCTGGTTTGCAAAATGGCAAGGGAGCACCCAGTATATTCTGAACTGAAACTTTTTCAAACCATTGTTCGATTCTCCTAAAGATCAATAATGTTGACTGAGGGCCTAAACTATTTTAGTTCTTAGATTGCTGGTTTGAAGACAAGTCCTTTAGGAATGTTGTGTCGATGAATGGAGAAACACTGTTATACACATGTTGGGAGACTATGTATTGAAAGAAAAACTAAAGGCACTAAGACATAAATTGAATGTATGGAATAGAGAAGAGTTTGGGGACATCCAGCAAAAGATTTCTCTAACTAGAGAGAGACCTCAATGAACTAGACAAAAAGGGTGAATCTGCTACCTTGTCAGAGGAAGAAATGATTATGAGAAAGCAACTACAAGGCAAATTATGGAAGATTGCTCACTCAAACGAGTCCATTATAAGACAAAAGACCAAAATTAAGTGGCTTAAAGAGGGGGATTGTAATTCCAGATATTATCACCTCTTAGTAAACTGGAAGCAACGTCATAATATGCTAAGAGGTGTGGCGGGGAGGGGCGGGGGATGGGCTTGAATTTAAGTCGACACAAAAAGAAGGAGGAGGTCAAGGTTGCTGTTTGGGAATTTGGCAACACAAAAAGTCCGAGACCAGATGGTCTGAATTTCAAGTTCATCAAGGAATTATAGGACGTAATGAAGATGGATGTTATGCGTTTCCTTGGGAAATTTCATGCTAATGGAATTCTCCTAAAAGGGAGCAATGCCTCATTTATAACCTTGATTCCTAAGGTGCAGGATTTGCAAGGTCTCAATGAATAGAAACCTATTTCGCTCATAAGGTGTATTTACAAGATCGTTTCCAAGATCCTATCATCTAGGCTTAAGAAAGTGTTGCCTATAATTATTGATGAGTGACAAAGTGCATTCACAAAGGACATACACTTACTCCACAGTGCCGTTATTGCTAATAAGGTTATTGATGAAGCAAGGAGATATAAGAAGAGATGCTTAGTCTTTAAAGTAGACTATGAGAAAGCATATGAATTAGTGAGTTGGGAGTTCCTCCTCTACATGCTAAAGCATATGTGCTTCTGTGAAAAATGGTTATGATGGATAGCTGGGTGCTTGAGATCATCATTTATATTAGTGCTGGTCAATGGGTCTCCCACCTCAGAGTCCTCCCCACAATGAAATCTCAGACAGGGGAACCCATTGGCAACATTCCTGTTCATTATTGTAGTAGAAGGCTTAAAAGCTTTGATTCGAGAAGCTCAGAAGAAGAAGATGTTTGGGGGTTAATTCGTTGGAAGGAAGAAGGTAGAAGTCAATATACTTTAATATGTTGACAATATTGTGATGGCTAATGTTGCTGTCATCAAAACCATGCTCCGAAGTTTTGAGATGGTGTCGGGATTGAAAATTAATTTTGCAAAGAGTTGCTTTAATGCTTTTGGGATGTCAGATGAGTGGGTAAATAATGTCGCTGATTTTCTAAATTATCGCTTGTTATCTATGCCCTTTACCTACTTGGGGATTCCCATTGGAGCTAACCTAAGGCAAAGCGAGACATGGGGAACCATCATTGCAAAGTGTGAGAAAAGACTATCAAAATGGAGACAAAGACACATATCCTTTGGAGGGAGAATGACTCTAATTAAATATGTGCTAACATCTATTCCTATTTTCTATTTCTCTTTTCTCAGGGTCCCAAAGAAAGTGGTGGGTAGGTTGGAAAAGTTGCAATGGTGGTTCTTATGGGGAGGGGAAGATGACCAAAACAAAATATCATGGGTCAATTGGGAGGATATCTACACATCTAGGGAGAAAGGAGGATTGGGGATTTGAGATTTGAGGAAGTTTACTATTGCACCGTTAGGGAAATGGCATTGGAACTTATTTCATAACCAGTGGGAGTTATAAGCAAAGATCTTGGAATCAAAGTACGCACCGTTAGGGAAATGGCATTGAAACTTATTTCATAACTAGTGAGAGTTATAGGCAAAGATCTTGGAATCAAAGTACGGAGGATGAATGAATATGGTTGAAAAAAGAAGGAATAAAAAGGAATGGATTTGGTGGAAGGATTTATGCGCTGCATGTGGGGCAATAGAGGAAGGTAGGTGGTTTAACAATGCTGTGAGGTGGAAATTGAGGAGCGATAAAAAGAAAGTTCTGGGAAGATGGTTGGGTCAGAGGAGGTGAGTTGATGTTGGGGAAATACTTGAGACTCTACAACATTTCAGAACAACAACATTAAATGGGGTTGGCTATGGAAGGGGTTTGGGAATGGAGTTTCAGATGGAGAAGGAACGTGTTGAAAAGTGAAATAGGAATGACATCAAACTTCATGCAAGAATTAGAAGCGATACATATACAACCTTAATATTCTGATAAGTGGGTGTGGATGGTGGATCAAAGTGAGGAATATACAACCAAAAGTACATATGGTTTGCTAAGTTAGGAGGGTTAAGTGGAGGACAACAACAATATAGAGGTTTTTGTAGATTTATGGAAAATGAAAGTGTCCAACAAGGTTCAACATTTTGTATGGAGACTGGTTTGGGACAAATTGCCAACCAGGAAGAATCTAAGGAAAGGAAATGTAGATTTAGAGGATGATAAATGTCTGTTGTGCTTAACACAACAGGAGGATGTGTCACATATTTTCTTACACTGCCCAAAGGTGTTGCCTATGTGGTGGGAATGTTTATCTTGAGTACAAATCAAATATGTTTTTCCAACAAATCCAACACATCATTTCTTACAACATCCATATTGTCATTTGCTTTGGCTAATTCAGAATAGGTGGCGTATCCTGTGAGCTTCTCTCACTTGGTGTATATGGTATCAAAGGAACAAATTGATCTTTTCAGGCAAAGCATTTGATGGATAGAAGGTCTTGGAACAAGCTCTATTTTTTGTATAGGAAGAAGGTGATGCTAACTAATTTTTCGTTGTTGTTGGATTCTCAGCTGCATTATTAGTTACTGGACTTTGGTGCACAAATATGTACTTCAGCTTGTCCATATTAGGACACCATAGTTTAATGTATTGACTAGTATGACTGAGCTGTACATATATCAGTACACCTCTACTGTTTTACTATTTTATATATAATACATATTTATTTTTGTCGATAAAACAAAGGGACTAAAGACTATTATTACTTAACCAATACTTTGAAGTTCAAGTCTTGCCGGTGTGACTGCATTCAAAATTTGCAATATGAGCTTTGTTGCTTTTATTAATCTTACTCAACTTGATCTTGGAAATAGTGGGTCAAATTAAAACCCCCTACCAAAGACATGCAATTTCAATTATCTTATTGGGTTACACATATATTTTTATTTTTTTATCAACCAAAACCAATATTAGATGTTAGATCATTTCTTAATTAAAACTGAATACCTTTTATTTGATTACAAATATTAAACCTAGGAAATTCGTGAACTCAGCTGTTACGCAATCCCAAAACTTGAGAGCAAAAGAAAACTAGAATTAATATAAGAAAATTTCATAGACAAAATTTTTAATTAAAAAGGAAAAAGAATTCAGCATCACCTAAGCTATAGCTTAACAACCAATTATAACAAAAATCTGTCAATACTGTTTATATTACAGCTGCTTCTAGTAAGAATTGCAAGATAGCTTCCTTTGTAGGTAGTGCAGGAATTGCACCTCTCTCAGTTACAGTGAGGGCACCACATACATTGGCAAAATATAAAGCCTTTCGAAGACGTTTCTCATCCTGCCAACCAAAACAAATGTATAAATTCCCTATGCAAGATTGATGATAAAAGTATATAGTTAATTGACTGGTCATATTGTTCCATTTCAAGAAACATGGTCTAAAAAAAAAAACTATAATATTTTGCAAGGACAAGAAACTAAAATTGCTATATTTGCAGAGATATAAAACATGTTGACAATAGCAAGGACCAAAACCGGTGTGACAAACATTGCAGAGATTAAAAAAAAGTAAAAATTACAGAATAAAACATTTGTAGGGACCTTAAACATAATAAATATTTAAGCCTTTTGTTTTCAAATCTTGCACAGAGCACCTAAACACTATGCCACTGATTATGAATAAACATCTGGTTTAAGTACATCTTCCACCATTGTAAAACTTCTATCTAGCACACTTCACCTAAAGACTATGGCACTATATAATAAACAAGCGTGTGCTTTAAGGACTTCTTCCACCAGAATTCATGTTGCAGCATAAAACATGGTTGAATTGAAGTGATAGAAACCCTGAATAGCTATTAACATGTAATAATAATCAAATTCCCTTTGCAACTGCTGATTTTCAATAAATGTGATAAAAGTATCTCCAACTTCAATCTCTTTATTCAGTAGTTATTTCCTTCAGCAATTTATTCCAAAAGTAAAAGGTTAAAGGACTCAACACTTTAGGACATGAATAAACAACTAGAGTGCACAATTATATAGCTTCTGAAGTCAACATCAACGGAAATTAAGCCAAAAAAGAGCAATATCAGAACATGGCTCCACAAATTTTTATTGTACTGTATGAGATACAGATGGAGCCAGGACAATTTAATCTAAAACCAGAACAAGTCAAAATTCAAAAATACCTGAAAAATAGTTTGGTCAGAAGCTATGCAGTATAAAATCCCACTAACAAATGCATCGCCAGCTCCAGTTGTGTCTACAGGTTTAACTTTAACACCTGCAACCCTGCCCTTAAATGCCTGCAAAGAAATTTTGGCAATCACAATTAGCCAAACAATGATTCACAAGGTGCAAAAAAGAAGACATGGGTGAGTCCTAAAAAGCAAACTTCATATCAGTTTTCACTAGCTACTAGTAGTCATTAAGTGTATTGGTACATTCATACTCAGAAGTCACAGCAATTAATTCAGTCCATAACTCATTAGTGTAAGTGACATGTGATATTTGTCCATGACCGTACCTACAAGCACAGTAGCACACTGCACCTACACGGACAGACCCCCACAAAACAAAGCACAGATGAAAAGATAAACTGTGTCTCCAATGAGATGGGTGACATCATAGTCAAATGGTTATGGTAAGCATACCTTCGTGTAATATCTGCAACCCTGTGAACCTTCAGTAACAATTAAAAGCTTGAGATTTGGGTGAAAAAGTTTCTTCAAAACAACATTATCATCATAAGGATCATCACCCCCAGTCAAAAATGTAATCTCATCCTCACTTATCTGTACACACATAGGAAGATACCAAGTCAACTCTATTAAGGAAAATAGAAAGGGATAACAGAATTCTTATTTTCAAAATTAAACAGTATAGCAGAGAGTAAATTTAATTGGGGATTAGTATATTAGCATTTATGAAGAATATCTTGCTCACATATGTTATACCTTTATAACATCAGCTTGATCCCATATATCCATTATGCCTTTCCGAGCGGAGTCTGCAGAAGGCCATAGAGCCAATCTCAAATTTGGATCATATGATAGAATGCAACCAGAGTTTTTGGCAATGCTCATAGCAGCAAGGTGAGCTGACTTGCATGGCTCATCAATCAAGCTGATGGAGCCATAATGGAATATTCTAGCCTAAAATCAATGTTATGAAAATCATGATTAGATCAAAGGTCTCAGAGCAGCATTTCATAAAATACAAACAGATATTCCAAACACCTGCTTTAGGATATCTTTATCAAGTTCTGACTCTTGAAGGAGCATATCAGCGCTTGGATTGCGGAAAAACAAGAATTCACGTTCTCCATCCGCTCTAAGTGTAACAAAAGCTAATGCAGTTCTTGCATTAGAGTCAAACCGCATGCCAGACGTCTCAACATTGTTCTGCTTTAAAATGTTACCCAACATGTACCCAAATTCATCTGCTCCAACCTAATAAACAGATGGCAATGAATTAAGATGTGATTTCTATTCTAGTAGTTCAAGCAAGCATTTTCTTTCCTCCTCTTTTCTTTTCCTTCTAAGAACAGGTGCACAGGAACAAGTTTCATCAGAACTATTCAGTTTCAAAGATAGCATATGACAAATATGTATAAATATTCAGATTTGGACAAATCATTCAGGACAATGTGCAGATAGATAGTAACAAGAAAGTGAAGAAATTATATAACCAACAGGATCAGTGAAGTTGATTGAAAACTACACCTTGCCTATGAAAGCAGATGAACCTCCCAGTCTAGAGATACCAACAGCCACATTGGCAGGTGCACCACCAGGAGCTTTCTTGAAAGCGGGTGCTTCAGCCAGTGACACTCCTCCCACCGTTGGAACAAAGTCTATTAACATTTCCCCAAAGCAAACAACCAGTGATCTTGTTTCCTTGCAATCTTCTTTTTTGAGATCATGGGATTGACCTGCACACAAGCAGTATCTTCAGACCAACATGAGCCATGGTTTGTCATAACTTTTAATTCGTAACAATGTGATTTCAGACTCCAGAGTAAAAAAGTAAAAAAAATTGAACACTTCAAGAACTAGGACAATCAACTCAGATGTGTTCTGCTATGTTATGTGTCCATCCTCTCACGTTACTAAAATCACAAAGACTCAGTACAGGTTGTATTTTGAATTCGAATACTAATTGTAAACAGTTAGAAAACATGACATTCATGTGCATCATTGGTTCAAATAATGTACTTTCAAAGCACCCATTTCTGCTCCCAATACATGCCTTGGATTGAATCACACAGATCCCATGCATACATGACATAAGAAATCTCTTCACCCCCAAGGTTTTAAAAAGCGGTCTGGGACCATGCTTTCAGCCTCAACGTTAAATTGTTTGGGCTCTTTGTTGCGACTGCAATTGTGGCTGCATTTATCTACAATTGCCATTTTCCGCAATATCAAGGATTGCGGCAAAACCGTGGCTCTTGACGACTGCATCGTGACCACAATTCCAGCTGCACTTATCTACAATTTTCGGCAATACCAAGTAACACGATGAAACTGTGACGGCAATCGTAATTTAAAACCTTGCTTGATCCCAAATAAAAAAAAATATCCAAATACATCAACTGCAGCATAGAACCCCATACAAATGCTAACTAACATCAGCAGTGATTACAGAAAGACCACATCATCATGATTTTGTACCTCTGCATGGAAATCACACCCCAGAGGAGTCATTTCTCATTCACAAAGCATGCACAGATATTGACAAAAGATAACAGTTCCAATCAGCAGAACGAAGCATTCACACCGACACACTCAACAAAGATCTCTATTTTGATTCAGTCCAACAAATCCCAAAAAGAGCAAAACCCACCACTCATAAAACCTCAGAAACAATCTTTATCTTAAAAACTCTTATTCCAACTCATATAAATAAATACATAATAAAAACAATAATAATCATAATAGTTACAATACAAGAACATAAAAAACAAAAAAAAAATGTGGGCAGGGAAAGATAGAGAGAGAAGAAAGGTGACAAAACCTGATGAGGTGGGATGAGCCATTTATGAATGATGATGCAATGGAAGGTGTGAGATTTTGGTGGCAAGAAGAAAACAGAGGCTATTAACAACTACTTTGTTGTTGTGTAATGAAGAGAGAGAAAAAAACACGGAAGCAGTGAGAAAAGTAGATGAGAAGGAGAGAAATTGGTTGGTGTTTATAACAAGTGAGGTGGTAACAAAAAGGAATTCAACAACAATCAACGCGCATAGCACCCAGATTTTCACTTTCTACCATATTTTTTCTCCAACCAGTTGCCAGAACAAAACTTTTCATCATCAAAGTGTTTTCAACTTCGTTTTTTCCTTCTTTTCCCTCAAATGTTATACCAGGGGCATGGCCTTTTGATGCAATTCATGTAGACACATTATAAATTTTAAGGGTTAAAATATTATAAATTGTAAAACCGTGAACCCATTAAACAAAGAGAAATTAAAAGTATTTTTTTCAAAAATTTAAAGGACGGATAAAAATGAATTATTCTTTTAAAAACTAAAAAAATAATTATTTAAATTTAAAAGATTAAAAATATATTTAAGCGAGGACAAAATTTATTATTCATTCAGAAATTGGAGTACTCCAAATGATAACATTTATTTATTTTTATGAGGATACATTTGGTGCCGTTGTCTCTTTCAAATTTATTATTCATGTGGAGTAGAGATTGAAGTTTATTTTTGGAGAAAAGTATTAAAAAAACTTTTTTAAAAATAACTTTCAAGGTTTAATTGATTTGTACCTTTTTATTTTAATTTAATAGATTTTCATGATATCCAAACAATAAATGCATTCAAAATAGTTATCGATAAATCATTTATTAAAGTTTTCGTAATAATCAAACAAAATATATACGTATGAAACCTGCTAGAGTACGTTTAGGTGATATGCATGAAATCTAAAGTTCTAATCTCAATGTTGTTATTATAAAAAAAAATACATCTAAAATTATTATTATCAACAACTCATTTTCTTTTTTATAATTTAAAATATTTTTACGATAATCAAATAAAATCTGTTTCCAAAATAATTATCATATACTAGGGTCTACATATTGAAAAACATGCATTCCTGAACATATACGACAAATAAGAAAATTTAAATCTGATAAAATAATTTAGAGCGCCGATAGTATAAAAAATACATTGTTATCAAATTATAATTGTCATGTATAATAAATTTATTAAATTTTATTATAATTACTTTAAAAATCCTATTCATCATAAATTTTCATTAGTTTATTTTATAATTTTTTGATATTAACACGAAAATTATTTAATCATGAATTTGACATTAAAATATGTATGATAGAATAAAAGAAATGAATCGTAAAAGTTGGCCATACAACCACTGTCAAAGTTATGAACCTAGGATTATTTTATTTTTAGATACAGTATGAACCTAGGATGGACTCTTATTCCTTTCCGCACATAGCTTCATGCATATTCGTAGATTCCAATAATTAAAGAATTGGATGTGGACTCCACTCACATGCACAAAATAATTGAAGCGTCTACCTTGTATATATATTAGCTGCTTCTATGTACTGTCCCTAAGGTATGCCACCTTTGTCATTAGAAATATAAATAAATAAAAATGAATGGTTGAGATTATTAACTTTTACTTGTAAACTATTAGGTAATGCGTTTTGCATACAGTTTAATGACTAATTCTCCTATTAAAATATTATTTGGGTCAATTTGCAAAATTTAGTTAGATAGATTTAGCAACTATGACCCTAGGAGAGCGTTTTAATTTTGAAAAATATTATTGAACTATCATCCACTCAAAAACAGGACATAAGCTACTGGTATGCATTATTGTATGAGAAGAATAAGATGCAATAAAATAACTGTGTTTCAGGGAATGAATGCAACAACCAAAGCTAAGAAAATATAACATACACACAAAGTTTTAAAATATAATGTGTCTTAAAAAAATCAGGCCAAGAGGATTGAATGAGTTGGAAGGGTAGGGAATTAAGAAACAGTTTTTGAAGCTAAGAAGGGAGGAGAGTGATGATGTTGAATGAACATGGGACCTCTTTGTAAATTTTGAATTTTTTTAATGTCTCATGTAAATATAAGGTCTGGGAGGATGTTTTACTTAACCATGATGCTTTTATTATAGTGGGGGTTCATGCTATTTAGCTATATGTATGCAGGGACCATGTTCATTAGTGCTTCTAATACCGGGTGGTCATTGGAACTCCTTGTGCCAATTCCACTTTTAATAACATACTTTTTTGCTGTGAAAAAAAAAAAAGAATAGTGTAACAAACTTCTTCACCTTCTCTGAAAAAAAAAATTAACATGGTCTTTACCTTCTATTGCTAGTAATTTTATGATACCTCTTTTAATTATGACACTTTTTCAGAGAAGTGGCTTAACTCAACATTTTAAAAGCATCATTTTTTTTTAATTTAATATTGCTAGAAAAGGTAGCACTTCTTGTAAACATTAAAAGTGGCGTGAAAGCACTAATAAAGATCTTTGATGTAGTACATCACAAAGAATAATGAAATTAGGATAAAAATATTTCTCTCTATACTATCAAAAATTTATCAACGATGATGCCCATAGCTAAAATATCAATATTTAAGAACATCTTCTAATGACAATTTATACAATGATAGTTGAAATACATAATTTTTCCTCTTTACTGTTGCATAAAGTACAATATCTTATTTTAGGAACAATGTGTGTGTTTAGTAGAAATAATACTTTATATAAACTATTTTGTGAATTATACCAATACATGGGCACCCCTGAGTTATTGATAGATATTTTTTTTCAACATGTAAATTAAATGAATATTCACAATAGCCATCCTTTGTTTTTGTTGTGACTGCTTTGACTACCGTCTGTCTTGGTATCAATTGCTTTTTCCTTTGAATCTTGGCGTTGAAACCTACTGCGACAAATATATATTATTTTAATTAAATGTCAAGAAAGTTACCATATGATTTACACATAAATGACTCCATAATCTTATAAGACACAATAAAGGGCCTTCACACAACTTGTATCTTGAAATGGTGATGGTAATCTTACGTTGAGAATGTAAATAAATTAATGGAGTTAACTGTAAATTATATAAGAACATTTTGTGTATATATATAAAATCTTGATTAATTAATAACATTCATATACAATCTATTTTAATTGATTTTTACAATCATAGATTTATATTGATTGAATTTTTAACTTTGATATATTAAAATATTGAAGAAATACAAAAAAAAAATTATAAAGGAAATAAAATTAAAATTAATATTTTCATTAAAAACAAAATATACGTAAGTTTTAATTTGAAATGATATTTTGTCAATAATAAATGATAATGATGGAGCTAGAAAATTTTCTATGTGATCAAGTATAAAGAATAAATTAAATCATAAATATAATCAATATTTTAAAAATATATATTCATATGAGTTTACTCAAATTTTATGAATTTGATGAAATTATGAATTAATTTTAAAAAATATAATATCGTCTTTTTTAAACTATTCTTACCTTTTGAGTGAATGAGAATAAAAAGATGATCTTATTTAATTTAATATTTTTTCATGGGCACATAAAATTTTAGGGCTGGCCCTAGTGATTGTGAAATGGGTATTGATGTGTTAGTATACACATTGTTAATAAATAATGAGGTATGAAATGCCTATCGTATAAAGTTTTGGTTTAAATATGTTTTTAGCTAAAAAAATTTGGAATAAATTTATTTTGTCATTTAAATTTGAAATTAATTTTTTAATTCTTATAATTTGAAAATAAAATATTTTAGTTCATGTAATTTACTATTTAAAATACTCTATTGGCAATTCTTTTAGGATTTCTAATTTATTTTGTATTTGAGGAGTATCTCATCACAAACACCAACCAAATATATAAGACCAATATAGTCGCCTTTTTTATGCCTATCTAGCTATACACATCATTTAGTTCAAGAATTATATATGTTGTAGCTTCACATTCTTACTTATGAACTTACTAAGGCATTAATTAGGCTTTAGGAAATAATGCTTATTTTTAGCTAAGTTCTAAAGGGGCCTAAACATTAATTACATTATTGACTTAAATATGTTTGTACACTCTTTAAGTTTATTTTTTTAATTTCAGTCCATCTAGGTTAGTGCTTTTTCAATTTTGATTTTTTGTAAGTTTTTTTGTTCATTTTTAGTTCTTATAAGTTTATGTTTTTTTAATTTTAATTCTTTAAGATTTTAATTTTTTTCATTTATAGTCCTCATATGTTTATGTTTACAAAAACCAAAATTCGAAAAACACAAATTTATAAAAACTAAAAATAAACAAAATATCCTATAGAAACAAAAATGGAAACAATACAAACTAATAGGGACTAAAAATGAACAAAAAAAATACAATAATCAAAATTAAAAAAATATATAAATTTACAGAAATTAAAAAAATATTTAAGTCTATATTATTTTATTCTATTTGACTAATTTTACTTGTGTATCTTAATCATTCAATAAAAAATCATTAGTAGTGTCATTCTTTAGTGAAACCACCTTAAATGGAATTAGAATAACAAAATATAGCTTTAAGTTCAAAGTATACCATGTTGAATGCAAGATTAACAACCTTTTACATTGAAATGAGTTATATTCACATTGACAAAGTGCTCATCAAAGATTCAAAGATGATTATTATGTGGTGAAACAAATATTTAACCATTTGTTCTCTTTTTTGTATTTGAAAAACTAAAGGTCTTAATGATGATACAACTCGCTTGGCACATGTGGAGGAGACATGTTTGGGTTTTGTCTATAGATTAGAAGAAGTTAAAAAACTCCCAAATACTTGAATGTACAAGATACCATTGTCACTAGCAATAGATAACATAACCATAAAACCATAACCAAGGTAGTGAGAAACCCATTCCAAACCTATATGACATAAACGTCCCAAAACAGTGCACTAAAGCTAGGATGACATCTTATATCATAAAAGTTTCTCTTTTGTTTTCTATTATAATGCAATATTGTTTTAGTGTGTCAAAATTGTTTATCTATTTCGAGCTCAATAAGTTTTTCATCAATAGAACAAAAGTTAAAAGGAACGAACTTCAATTTAGAATCCCTCTTAAGGATAAAGGATGGTAAAAAATGTCATCCAAAAATATAATTTAGGATTTTATAGGATGCATCATAGGTGCAATTAAGCAATTAATTATTCAGGCTTGTCAAAAGTTTTTTTTTTAACGATATTGTCCTTTAATTTTTTTTCCTTTTTTGTTCTTAGTAATAATGAATTTCACAATCTTTGATTAACAAATTCTGCATATACCTTTCACGTGATATCTGATTAATGACAATTTTTTATATTTACAAAATAAAAGGCTAAGAAAAACAATGCATACCATGTGTTTAGTGTTGTCCCAGACTCAAATTGATCACCTTGTGTAGCATGCACTTGAATGTAATTGTTATTGTCAAGGATGAAGCTTGAGAATTCATCTTTTTCCTACAAATAAGTTTTAAAATGAAAGTAAATATATAAAAGGAATTATCATAATTTTTTTTGAAATTGTATAACTTTACTAGTCAACTATATTTAAATGGTTATTTAAAGAGAAAACCTTGGACTCTAATTGTTTGTTAAGATCCTCCAACTTGTGAACCTGCAAAATATATATATATATATATATATATATATATATATATATATATAAATAATTAATGACAAGTCAAATAAATAAATGACGGTGTACATATATTATTTGTGCTACCATTAAAAGTTGAAAAAAAAAGAAGAAATCTCCAACAATTTTCGTATATAAGTACAAACTTTCTCCGTCAACTTCATATGCCAACTTCACTTACCTTACAGGTAGTAATTTTTTCCTGAACAATATAATTAATAAGATAGACAATAATTTCTGTAGCCCCGAGTTGTAAAACAAGAAAAACATAAGCATGAATCAGTGAAATTCACAGAAAAGGTTCACACGGAGTAATAAAATCCAACAAGTCAACAACATGACACCCTCATTTAGTAGTTGAAGTTTAAATATTTCATACCTTTTCGCGTAATTCATCTGCTCGTGCCAAGAGTTTCTTCGTCTGCAGTTTAAAGGTTCATCCGATGATGAAGATAATAATGATAATGATAATAATAAATAAATAAATATGTTTTTAATCTTTATATATTATTTTTTACATTTTAATCCTCTAATATTGTTGTCCGTTTGTTCTTCTTCTTATTCTTTTTTTTTTTAATTTTTGTTCTTGTCGTGACATCCAACTTATTCACTTAATTGATTTTAAAATAACCTTTTTCACTTAATTGTTTAGATCTTTATAAAATTATTTTTTTATGGTTCTCTCTTATAAGTTTTTCATTTTAATCCCTTAGGCAATATCAAGTCTATTTAATTTTCCAATCTTTATTCATCATCATCATTTAATAGAAGACCTTAAGATTTTGGAGGACAAAAAAATAATTTTATTGAAAGAAAAAAACATATTAAAGCCATAAAAAAATTGAAAAATAAAACAAAAAGTCACGCATTTTCTGAACGTACATAAACATGTATAAATGGAACACACAAGAAAATATTTTGGCCATAGAGGGTTTTAAGGTTTTGGTTTATTAAGAGCACTATAGTACGTTTTACTGGTTTCAATCAGATAATTTATATATTCAAATGCATCAGTGAATACAGCTCATTTAATGAGATTACTTGATGCTGTCGAGTTAGTGCGAGCGTTATGTCTAGTTGTTTCTCAAGGCTCTGCAAATCTTTAAAGCTAAGTGGCTCAAGTTCTTCTCCTTGAAAATGCCTTCAAACACAAAAAAGAAACATTGTAAAGCATTTAGACTTATATAGTACAAAACATTTATTGTTTCTATATATTTATTTGGAGTGCAAGAGTACTTATATACGTCGTAGGATCAGTTTATAGTATACCATTAAATATAGGGGTGAAAAATTTAAGGACGAATAGGTTCAATTTTACTTCATTAATAATGAATATTTTCACCCTTATTTTTAAGGCTACACCAAACTGATCTATATAAAATTAATACTCTTAAATATACTTTATAAATCCCAACTTTATTCTCAAGTACCTTTGTGTCAGCTCAAGTGATTCATATTTCGCTCTTAATTTCAAGAATTCATGGTATGAACTCTGCAAGGCACAGTGATATATATGGTAAAATAGTATATTGATATAAGCACAACCTCATATTTATATAAATTAAAGACCTTACAATAGTGTTGAACAGCTAGAAAACGGTTTATGGTTTACATTATATATAGTCATAATCACGAACCCCAAAACTTTAGGGTTTCCTTTTTTTTTTTTGTCTCCCTTATATTTGAAAGAAATTGTTACACAAAAGAAGAAAAAACCTGTGAATCGTGTTCCAATGAATCGTCAGTCTGCGACTTGCTGTAACGACATTGGCGATACCTCTCAATGATTTTGTTAATACTGACAATAATAAAAAAAAAATAACCGGTCACTATTAATTGTTTAATTGGAGTAATGCTTGATAAAATAATCAGTTATAATGTACAGGAACGATTGAGAATCATTTACGGAAAAACTAAGTTTACTGCCATTTTGAACTAAAAAAGGGTTCTTAATCGTAATCTATCACAAACCAATCATTTTAATTAAAGACATCAAAATAAACTCTTAGAATTTGA
Source organism: Glycine max (assembly GCF_000004515.6). Taxonomy (NCBI): domain Eukaryota; kingdom Viridiplantae; phylum Streptophyta; class Magnoliopsida; order Fabales; family Fabaceae; genus Glycine; species Glycine max. Next base: position 36,401,220 of record NC_038252.2, read on the forward strand.
ACTTAACCGAACTCAATCCTACAAATTAAAACTAACTTTAAAGTAAGGACTACTTAAATTTTAAAAGTCTATGTGAGATCTCAACATACTCCCTCACAACAGAGCATGGACGAATGTGATGGGTTGAGCTCTCTCTTACACCTAGAAATAGACATCTAAGGCATGTAACGGGTTGAGCTCTCATGTAGTAATTAAATGAGTGATTCCTATTCTCATCTTGTAGCTATAAAGCTATTGTCCTATTAGATAGTTTAGGGAAAGACACAATGTTGTGGGAAATCCAAATTGCTAGATAGAGATGAGTTCTCCCTCATTTCCTTGCTCGCGATTTTGGATCAGAGCAGTGGCCATGGAATCAAGGTTCTCTCTAATATGCTAAATCAAGATTTTGGACAAGGATTCAGAGTTCTTTCAAGGTATACACATTATAAATCCTCCCTTGACTATTTTGGTGTAATATGAATATGCTATGCATCATCGTATTTTGCCAATTCCATCAACAAAGTCATCATTCTTACTGGGATCATGATTTATTTAAGAATTTGTTTGTAGTAATTAATAAGATAATTCAAAGTTGAAAAACTAATTTTTAACTAAAAGTTGAAAAAATATTTTTTAGCTAAGATATTGTAGCAAAAAAGCTGAAAGTTGTCAAATTTAGTTATTAAATTAAATATTTTGAAAAATTAATTACATAAAAAAGTATGTTTTTTAATATCTCTATTTTCAGTCAAATGTAGTTAAGATCCTTGTATTTTCAAATTGATGTATTTGATCCTCAAAATTTTAAAAACTTGTGAATTTTTAAAGATCAAATTCATTGATATGAAAATATTGAAACCTTGAAGATATTTGATCAAAAGTATATGAACTAAAAATATATTTTTTTTCTTTAAATTAATTATTAATCTAGTAGACAAACGTAAACCAAATATAAAAATTATTTTTTGTATGATTTTTTTAAAAATTGAATTTTTCCTTTGTAGACAAAAGGTATTTTTCAGTTATCATACTTTTAGGGTTTTTTTAGTTGATATGAAAATCTAACTTTATACACACTAATTAAATATGAAAAATGAACTCCCTTAGCTAAACCTCTAAACGGGAGCCTATCATCATTAGGTACACATGCATGCATGTAAATCATGTGGTATTGAAGATTATTTGTGTATAAAAATTCATTACGTCAATTACATGGCACACTTTTTGTTCAATCGAATTAATTCTCTGTACATGTAAGTGTTTATGATGTAACAGTTTACTTCAAAATTTTAATTTTAGCATAGATCGATATAGCATCTCAATAAGTTAGAATATATGTTGTATGCATATAGAGGTAGGCGTATATAAATCCAATGTATACATTTTTTTTTTAACCCATAGGTCTATAGCGTATATCCAATGAACCTCTCATCAAGATCTGAATTCGAGACCTCTAGCGCGAAGCACACGGTGGTGTTTAATGCATGTATAATTATAAAAGTGAAAATGCAAGAGCATGACCATATCTTTTTCTCTTCTCATAAAAAGAGAAACAAAATTTAAGAATTATAATTTGAAAAAAATAAATATAAAGAACAAGGTTAGTTATTAATTAACTCAAATTAAGGTAGATCGAGCTTGGAGTTTCTTAATGAAATGCAAATCACACATGCATTCATACTTTGTTCACTATATGTATAATAACCAAAACTTCATAGTATGACTGTGCAATTAATTTTTGAATAAAAAATTGTCTAGAAAAAATAAGAAACAAACAAGATCAGCATGGCTGGAACTTAAGCTATACCCCAAATATACTTTTTAATTAATAGAAAAATGTTAATTATTTCCATATACTCTTAAATAACTCAACTACAAAAAATATAAAATAATTAGAATTGCCCAAAACTTTATATATTATACCTTTGTATAGGAATCAAAAGTAAATACCACAGAATTTAAAATAACTTACCCATCTTGCTTGATCAAATGAACAAAACTCTACTCACGCAATAGAGATCGAGTTTATAATAAATTAAACTTTAGTGGATCAATACATAGAGACTTTGCACCATCCCATAGGCCCCAACCATGTGGGCAAAATAAATCAACAGAGAAAAAGAAAGATGAGAGGGAGAGAAGAAAGAAAAATTACTCAGTGCTGCTGTACTGAAAAAGCTTGCCACGGCTAGAAAAGATGATAAGGGCAACTTCAGCGTCACATAGCACAGAAAGCTCAAAGGCCTTCTTCAGCAACCCACTTCTGCGTTTTGAGAATGTTACTTGACGGTTGATCTTGTTCTCTATTCTCTCCAGAACAACCCTTCCTCTTCCCATGTTAATTTTCTCTCTCTCACTCACACAGTAAAATAACTATGTGGTTCTAGATTGCACTCTTCTCTCTTTATATATTATTCTACTGCAGAAGGAGTAATGGATGAGCAACAAAGATAATACGATCAAGATTCCATTTTCTACTTCTATCGGCAAACTGATGACTACGCTTTTCCCCGCAATATCAGGTCAAGAACACATCGTAAAGCTAAAGTTTTTTGTAATTTACTAACTACTGATTAGTATTCTATTGTTTATGACGTTGAAATATTGCATTCGTGTAAACATAAAAGGTGAAAATGATAACAACCGACAATGATGTAATAGATCAAAATTAATGTGAAATTGTTTGAACCTAATTAGTAATTTTCAACTTGATTATTAGATATATAATTATGTTAAATATTTAGAGAAAAAAAAGAATCTAATTTTTCATCATTCATTGTCTTAGTTAACTCTAATAAAATTGTTTCTCGTAGATCATATGTTCATAAAAAACAAAAAAGTTGAAAAGAAAAGAAAAGAAAGAGAAAAATAATTATAATTTTTTAATGGAATATAGTATATAAAGATTTTAATAATTTTATGAGACATATATCAGAAAGAATACAATGAGTCAAGTGCGGGAGAACTTTATACATCACTTCCAATAATAACTTTATTCCTTACAATCAATTGGACTAATATGCAATCAGAGTTTAAATTTGAGAAAGAACTATTTATCAATAAGATTTTAAATTGTAATCAAAGTCACCGAGTGTTGGAATCGGGCTGTCATGATGATAATTAAAATTGTAAAAATATATATATATAAATAAATACGTACGATTGAGACATTTGACATTATCATTACAATGCGATTATGAAGACTCCAAAATCATAATATTGCCATTTCAAGTGCATTTGTAATTTAAGAATGTGTTCAGCCGTTTCAACCTCTATTTTAGGTGACTGAAAAAATTTGTTGGATTCTCATTCATCAGTATTTGAACGTCTATCTTTAGAAACACACACTAAAAGTTTAGGTGTATCGTATAGAAGAATATATGCTAGAGAAAAGAAGAGAGGGAGAAATGAAAAAAATCCATCTGAGGAATATGTATGCGACAAAATGGTAACCTTCGATTTTCTCTTTTGCTTGATGATGCCTTTTCCTTTTTCAAATTATCCACTTTCTTTGGTAGAGACAGCCATGTCAAATTTTTGTATTCATATTCTTAAAATATTAATATGCTTTTAAAAGTTTAATATGCTTTTATTATTAAAAAGCAAATAATTTTTTGCTTAATTATATCCTAAAATAATAGTTTAAATTATTTAATACTACTCGCATATTTAACAATAAAAATACCTTGAAATTGAAGTGAAAGAGACATTATTAATATTTCCCTATATATTTATATTCACTATTAATTAAGACAACAAAAAGGTGGTTTTGTACCAAAGAAAGGCAATAAAACGTGGTACAGTAACACGTGTCGATCAACCTGAATAGAATTTTTTACGTTAGCTTCATTTTCAGTCATAATGGCCATTGAAAATGTGTGTGGCGTTTGTTTTTCATTTGGTTAACAATGTTCATCTTTGTTTGTCATCGATGATTCTCAGTCACAGTGTCACTTCAATCTCATCATCTAATCTATAAGGCAATTTCTGCTTTTTCTTTTTCTTCTTTTTCAACTTTGCCCTAGATGTTGTTGGACCTAATAAGAGACTTTTATCATTTGGATTCAATTCCACTGCACTTGGCCACGTTTCAAAGCCCTAATGGTTCTTGTTCATGCTACAAAAGCTGTAGCTCACTTCACCTTACATCTGTTTCATATGAAAAAGATGTTCATCCATTGGGAATTCGACACCTTGCGGGTTCACAAGTAGTGTTACGTGAATTTCAGTTTTTGTTTTTATTTTTATTTTTTAAAATATATACGTGTATACTTTGTCGTCTCATATGACCATATTTCAGGATGAAAGTTGTACACAAGAACCCCACACACTAGAAGTTTTTTATTCTCTGAGTTTTATTCTCATATTTTTAAACCTGAACACTTGAAAAGATTTAGTAGTAAGCTAAGCTAATGCATTAATTTTTTTTAAAAAAACAATCATATATGTTATTAACGGTTAACTTGAAAAATGAAGTTTAAGATGTATTTGGAGTCCTTATCTTCTATATAAAATCTAAATGGTACATAACCTGCCCACTTGGGATATATATTGTTGTTAATTAATTTAATTATTTGTAATATACTTTTACCACTAACTAACCTGTAACCTGATAAAATAATAGCCATTATTTAAAATGTTATTTCACTCATGTTATTATATTTATGAAAGTAGGCAAAGCAAACTAATTTGCTAAGCTCATTTGAGCACTCTTTGCATTTTTTATAATTATTATTAAACTTATTGCCTTTTAGTTTGATTAGTTTGCGAACCTTGAGTGCACTGAAAGAAAGAATAATTTTTTTTAGAAATGGGAATCCACTAGATTTGAAGTACGTGTACAATAAATAAATATAGAACCGGATCCTCTCCTACTTCTATAGCAGATTTCTTTTTCCAGATTTCTTTTTTTTTTTTTTTTACTATCGATCACATTTTTCCTTTTCCTTAATTAGTGTTATAGTAACTAATTAACGAATTGAATGAGATTTTGTAGGATAGTGATTGAAGAGAAATTCGGCAGGAGAGGATTCCATTTGTAATGGCATTTTACATCACTTTGATTGGCTACAAAATTTCGTTCTGTAAATCAATGGCTGAAGGAAAATTTAAGAAAAACGACGAAAATGTATGTCCACTAGATGGTTGTAGAGCCACAAACTCAAGCTTGACACACACAGAAAAGATAGAGGAAATTATATTCATATATCCTGTAAATTTTTAAATTGTAATTGATACTTTTTTTTTTTACATTACATTTACCCCTTTTATGTTAACATTATTAATTAACGTCTATTAAAATGTGTAAATAAATAAAATTATCCTAATATCTTTGTTATACTCGTATCTATTATGTTTTTCTCAAATTGTACACTATACACTTCCTTTTTTTACATTACTTTTTGTCCCTCATCTGTTAACATCATTAACTAAGGTCAATTAAAATATGTGAATAGATAAAATTGTTCTAATATATATCTTTATTAAATACTCTATAACATTAACAATTGATCCAGTGAATGAACATTTCTTAAGGCAAAAACGGTTTTTCCTATAATATTTGACTCTTGCTTGTTGCTAACACTTGTTCAAGAAGATGTAACTCTTGATTGAGACGTTATATCAAATACCTAGTCATTAAAAATAAATATTTCAAAGAAAGAAGTTAAAAACACAAATGCAGAAGCAAAACACTAAAATTTAAAACAAAAGACTATATTCATTCAATAGGCATTGCTGGGAACATGTACAATAAAAACGCAGCAATCAAACGACTTAACACGCACCAAAAAAATTAAACTAAAAAAAAGAAGGAAATGTGTTAACACATCTATATCAACAAAGTGAGTTTATATTCAATAAAAAGTTGGATTCATGTTGAACTAGAGAAAAAATAAAAAGAAGGAAGAGTGTTAAAATATTTTCAAGTTGAAAATGATACTATATTTTTTATGGAGTTAAGAGAAAGAAGATGAGAGTATTTTAAATGTAAATTTTCATTAAAAGTTGTGTGATCAGCATATGTTTACTTTCTCTTAAATTATTAACCTGTGTTTTGGAAAGTGAGAGCTTGGATATAATGTGAACTAAATAATTAAAGAATTTTTTGTAGGATGAAAAAATGAAAAGGGTCGAACAACTTTGAAAAAACACAGAAAGTAGAAGTATAGTTTACTAGCAAAGATATGTTCGCAATATATATATCAAAATATATATGTAGTTTTCAGGAAAAAAAGGCCCTAAATTAAAGAAAATTAAAAGGAAAGTATCAACCACTTCTGTTCCATGAAGGTGTACGAATTGTCACGTTAGAGCTTGAATTCAAGAAAAATAAAGCCTATGAGATTATAAATAGACAATCAAATTAATTAGTTCAAAATTAAAAAAAAAGGCTAAAATAATAATTTTAACATGATAGTAAATAATAAGTTTAAAACTTATTTCACATCTTAAAAATTTGTTAATGTTTTTTTAATTTTAAGGATTAACATGACAGTGTTCACCACTTTCAAGTGAATGCTTGATAAAACATCATGTAGGTCAACTGAAAATGAGAACATATCAATTAATGCATAAAGTTGAACAATTTTATTGGAAGGGTGAGTGTGTCCTTTAAAAAAGAAAGGATAGAAAGCGAAAAATGTCTTTGATTTTAACCAGTTATATTTAAACATACTTTATTTTTCTGTCCTCTTTAGATAAAATATATTATTTGGCCAATATGACAATTTCTATTGTTTTGATTATTAAAACATTTTTTATGTAAATTATTTTTTTAAAAATAAGATGGTTTTTTGAACTGTCATCGAAAGTTAAAAATTTTTAAGACATTAACTTCAAAGACAATTTAAATCCGTTTTTAAATATCATATGTCATTTTTGCAGTCATGTTTGCACAAATTTATGCTTTTAGGATCAAAATAACACTTGCAAACTATTCTTTTTTTAAGACCAAATTTATATCAATCCTTTTCAAATTGGATTCATAGCCATCTTTGTCTTTGGAATTAATTTATTTTGAGTTTTAATTCCTATACATCAAAAGTTTAGTTTTAAGTCTCTATTGTTTAAAAAAAATCTCTGAATTTAATTCTTGTCAACATACCAAAATATGTACCTTATAATCAATTGGACAAATGTTATATTAGAAGCACCAAAATATAAAATAGGACAAAATAATAAGAACTACAATCAAAATGAAATAAAATTGAGGATTGAAACCTATAGTTGTAAAACTATAAGAATCACAAGGAACAAAGCTAAAATTACAATGTGTTTAAACCAAAAACATAAGTGGACTTGAAACGACATTACTTGGGTGGACCAGTATTCAAATGGTCCAGAATGACCATACGGTTTGACCTGATACAATAAGTTGTGTTGGTAACTATTTTATTTTATATTATATGAAATGAATATTTGAATAAGTGGAAATGACCTTTTACCCTTAATTAAGTTGTGACGGCTTCACAACCACCCCAATGCACCGCCGCTAAGGCACCAACACAACAGATCTCTGATCTCTCTATGCAATGACCGATGTAAAACCTGCAACTAGCGCAATGAATACAAACAACAGTATGCTCTTTTTCGCGATCCATTTTTGAAGACGGAACTTCCTCACCGTTAACAGTGTCAAGTTTAACTAAAGGGCAAAGGAGTAATATCAATCAATGTCATCTAAAAAGAATTCAAAAACTAAATGGACTTTAAACTGTTACAAATTGTTACAAGAAACAAATCTTGATCATTCAATACTATACTAATAAATCGGACGAACGTTAAAAGATAGTCCAAAATGGATAAATTAATGGTCCACCGTAGCCTTGATGGGTTGAGAAGGAGAGAATATAGGCTCAATGGGTGACGAATAAGATATTTTGCCTAAGGACAAAACTGCAGAGATATAAGACTGGGTAGAGTATATAATAAGCGAAAAATTCAAACCTAGTATAAAATGGCCATTTTTAGTTTAAGGACTGTTTTTATTTTATTGTAAAGGATATATATTATCGAAATTTAAGGATGATATTTTTAGTTTTTTTTTCTTGCAGATTTTCCATTTTCATTTTATTTTGGTTAAAAATAATAAAGGCTAAACCATCTTAGATTTGAATCCAGCCATTAGGAAATATTTAAAATTAAACCCTAAACCTAAAGTTATATACGCATTATAAGAGTGAACTACCTATAAAACTACGTATACAAATGAGGAAAGGAAAACTTTAAATTACTACTATACTTGAAATTTTTATTCATTCATGCTAAGGGAGATAACATTAGCGAAATGTGGGGCATAATGTATTGTGTAACCTAACATCACTTATAACCCATTGATACTAACTTGGGGACTACTCTTAAGAAGTATGCTTAAGGTAAATGATCGAGCCTAATAATGATTATGCAATCAACAATCTGAAAGGTTGCTCCCGTGCCATTTAGCTGAACATTGACAGCTTTTCTTAAAGTGTCATTGCTCACTAGCTGTGCTTGCCCCATCTAGTTGATATGCTGCAAAAAGATCAAGTTTTCAATCCTCACTAATCTAATCTAATTAAAGGATAAAAGTAATAATCTCAATTGTGAAAGATGCAAGCCTCAATATTAGAGGTAACTTTTGGCCTCCAAAAACAATGGTATGCAATTCTAACAACCATGAATGCACCATTGCACTGGCTGCTCCACAGGATCTGAGATGTAGATCCAAGGATGCAATATATACACCATCCCCCTTCCCAACATTTCACTTTCTTCCTTCATTCACAACCGTCTTTGCCCCTTTTTTCTGATGTCAAAATCAATTTATGATAAAATAGAAAAATGAAAAAGTTAGATCAATCAAAAGAAATGGAGAACCTCCTATAAGCTTCTATTGTGTTAATCATCCCACTAAAGAGACATGAATACAATAACATAAGTAGTAGCAAATTACAAAACTAACATGCAAAAGTAGCAAATTTCTTATCACTCAATTTACCTAACTAAAACAACACAACATTATGCATGACAATATGCAAAACTAACATATTTTGGTGTGGTCTACTACTTGAATTATGCATAACAATATTGTGTTTCACGGTGTTTCTTTTTATTTCAATGGTACAACAGACCTTGTGAAGGTTAGATCCATATGATAAAGTTTTAACTCTACATTTTAGAGTAAAAGTCTATCCTACTTTGAGATTGAAATGTGTTTAGTTTAAAGTTTTTATTTTAGTAATTTAATTATAGGTAGGTTGGATTTGAGTTTGGTCTGATCCCAAACTCCAAACTGATCACCCAATCCAATTTCGGTCGAATTTATTAAATTAAAAATAATTCACTCAAATCTCAAATCAAACTCATATAAATCTAATTGAATTAGATTGAATCAAACTAATGGTATTCATCTCCTTACACCTTGATGAAAGGGAGAGAGTGTATAGATAAAATAAGCATGGAATTATGGAATTGCACGTCAGGTGTAAGGAAAACAAATTGTAGCTGAAATTATATGGTTGCAAAATGCGAGGGGTCATCCACTTACTCTTGTAGGCTCTCAAACCTTACAAAATACTGCCGTTTATTTTATAGTAATTATTGTGTAGTATTTTTTTTTCTTCGGCCAAATTTCTTCTATTATATCAGATTGGGCCTAGTGTGTTACCGAAAAAATAATTGGGCCTAGTGACGGATGCATATTGATATTTTGATTACATGGATGCAAGTCCATTTTTGCATCACCGTAACTATATTTGCAATTATGAGTATGAGTATGTGAATATTATAAAGGAAATAACATAATATTAAATTATAAAAATAATTTTATATATGAACATTCATTTTTTTCTAGACAAAACTGGATTGTAAAATTTTATATTAGAATTATAGTTTTTATGTTGTTCTTCAATTAGAATTATAGTTTTATTTTAGTAAACTGCATAATAAAAGTTTATTAAAAATGAATATGTTATTGAAGTAAAAATTCATTCATTAGTGGAGAATAACATTAAAAGCACTTAAAAACCGTATTTAAATTTTGTCTTTTTTCTACCATTAAAAGCACTTAAAAACTGTATTTAATTGCTCACGACAATTTCAAAATTACTCAAAAAAAAGTGTCAAAAAAGAAATTCAATGGGTTCCTAAGCTACTCCAAAGAGTGTTTAATGTCCAATTGTGAATGAGAGTTTGATCTGGCGTGAAAGTAAAAGATAAAAGCTGTAAAAAAAGTGATAGAAAATAAAATGATAAAGATATATAAATGCAGAGTGAAACTAGATGTGTTTGATAGATTGGATTGTAGTCCTTGTAAAATTCAGTACAAGATCTATTTATACAGCAAGGAACTTAGATACTTCCTGTACCACATTTTTCTACTCAATAACTACCTAAATCGTGGTTTGGACCTTTGTTAGTTGATTTTACAATGATTCGACTAATCCTGACAATTTTATTTGACTATAATTTATGCGAATTCAACTAATTTTACTCGTCTGATCATCTAATAACCCTCTTGAACCACATCTCTTGATTTTTGGGCATGATGTCCACTTCCTCTTATAATGCTTACGTAGTCGAATACCTTTCCCTTAATTGATACTCAGGTCTATTTGAGTAAGCTGATCGACTATTGTACTAAAATAGGTTATTTTCTAAAACTAATTACTAAAATGTGTTTTATAAAATTATTTATCTATTATGGATAATTTTTTCTACGTAAAATAGAGGAGGTACCACCTTGAGTGTCACCTTATATTTTTTGTTTATCCTATAGCATGTAGTAAGAGGTGTCATCCTAATACGCTTGGACAACACTAAATTAAGAGAACATATGATATGAGATCCAATCATTAAACATATATTTAATGTTGGTCTAAATACTTGATGAGAATAGAATATATCAAGGTGGTACTTCTTGTTAGAAGACAAACAAAAAATACAAGATGAGGCCTCCTATATCTTACTTGACAAAAATTATCCATGATAGGTAAATAATTTCGTAAAACACTTAAAGTAATTAGTTTCGTGAAATAACCGATTTTGATATAAAAAAAAAAGTCAAGTTTATCTATAAACACTTCTAGGAGAAAGAAAGAAGAAAAAAAGTAAAATGATTTTTTTATAGGTTAAAATTAACTTATGCATAAACTAATTTGTAAAAATTCTCATATATAATTTCTTTAAAAAAAAATAAGAGAGCTTCTACTAAATTAATGGTCTTCCTTTATTGACCAAGTTCGCTCATCATGCAGCTATTTTAGCTAAATGCCAACATCTTCTTTACCAAAAAGCACATCAAATTATTGCTCTTGCTTTGTGGCTTTGTAACAAAATTATGATTTTGATGCGAAAGCAATTACACTTTAAACTAATCAAATATGATTGATACAAAATCCGAAGCACGTTTAAAGGCTCAAATTTGATCGTACATGTTAAAAAGGGCTAATCAAAATGCTGTTAGTTACGGTTTGCAAATGAAAGATGTCTAAGAGCATTTTAAAGGATCATTATTGTGTGAATGGGCTGTGTTCTGGGTCATTAATTATCAGGCACTACTATTATATGAATAGGGTTTCTTTTTAAAAGGGTGGTGACTCTCATTGGGTTTTAGTTTCAACTGAGAATTTTTATGAGGATGCCTTAGTTTTTGTGACATCCACAATATCTTTCTATTGCTTTTTAGCGTCACGATATATCCCAACTGCTTTTTCAGTGTAGAAAGAATGTCGCAAAATATTGAATTTGGGACACTTGTCCCATCAACGAAAGATAGAATTGTGCAGTCCCGGCCACAGATTCATGATCAAATTGGCAATGAAGTGTTTGCATTACCTAACGTGTTTTCAGTGAGTCTAATCCAAATCTGTTTTTGTAATATCACATGCTGGAATATTCTTATTTTTGTTAAGTTTCAATCCAAATACATTCACTAAAGAAAATCATTTACCAACAATCATAAATTATTAAGCACCAAGAGTAAGTTTAATAGCATAATTTTTATGTAGCAGAAATCAAATTGCCAATATAATTAAGTTTTTTAAAACATAAATTATGTGACCTTTTCTTTAAGTGATCCTGTAATTTTATAAAACTTGTAATTTTAATCATTTATGTACTGATTGCACAGTTTGTGTTTGCTTCTCCCACTCTCATAAACCCCCCTACCAATGGAGGGTTGGATCTACCAAAATGACTTATCCCCACGATGTAAAAAGATGCGATTCAAATATTTATCAGGAGAAATGCTCATATTTAATTTTCGGCCCTATTTTTATGATATATATATATATATATATATATCACAAGAAATTAGTGTGGGAGAAGAATTAATTTTATATTTACAAACTTGTCTATTAATATGACATTATATTATTAAGATAAACCTATTATGTTTACACAAAATATAATTTTTATTCAAAAATAATATATCTAGGTACATTAATTTAACTTTCTGCAATTAGTATATGACAAGTTTAAGACAAAACTTACACTTATTTTTTCAGCTACATTTTGTATTACTCTCTTATCAAAACTAAAATTTTATTTTAATAATTTACATTAATTTTTATTATAAGCCTTTATTACATAAATTACCAAAAGAATAACCAATTATTGTTTCATAAGCTAAGTAAATGTTTTAATTATAGAAATTGAGCACAAGTAGTGCAAAAGTGTGTGATACATATGGACCAAACGTAATAAAGGCAACACTAGTTAAGAACACCTTCTAAGGGGTGCAAAATTATATAAGTAAACCTCCCCCACCGAATACAATCGCCACTGATGTGAAGATAAAAGAAAATCAGAGGAGATTATGGCTAAGCTCCATAGCAGAAATAATATCCAATTATGTTAACATTACATGCACCAAACGACTTGCAATGTTGCACAAATTAAGTTTTGTCCTTTTCTTTTAATAGTCTTGTGGATGACACAAAAGTATGACAATATCGTCATTATTGTTGAGTGACTTGTCTGTGGTCTAGGCAAGTATCACAGTGACCGCATACACTTAGGTGCTTTTGTCTTTTGAAGAGCGAAACTGTGCAACATCAAGGGAAAAGGGAAGCCCTACGGTTGGAAAATAATTTAAATTTCCAATTTCAAATATTCAGAATATTTTTTAGATTAAAAAAATATTGCCTTATTTATAGAATATTGTTTATAATTAAAAACATATTTTATAAATTAGAGATTTATTTCTTGTTATCAGATTATGCTGTTAGATTTATGTATAGAAATTCTTAAGATAAGAAGAATCATTTAAAAAATTTGTCTAATTTGTATTAAAAAAATTTGTTGGGAGGAAATTGTGAATATAGGAATAAAAGTCTGAACGAAATTAAACAAATTGAGATTGAAGTTCTGGATGTAAGGATGAAAGTTCGAACTACATTAAATAAATTTATATTTTTTTTTATTTTACTTGTGATATTAATTGTATGATTTTTAAGTAATAAAAATTATATATATATTTTTTCAACACCTACTAAGATATTCTAGCTAGTTTCTTTCCTCTTAGGTAACACTAGTTGGATAGGATCTTATTGGACAGAGAGGTTTTAGCAATAAACATTTGCACCGCAGTCTAATAAATTTAAGTATGTGTTTTTGTTGTTTTAAAAAAGATTTGAGTCCTGAGTACTTTCTATTGGCATGAAGAGATTTTGTCACTTCAAAATACAAAAGTATGTGCTCAATATGAAATTGAATTCAAACATTTCCTAAATTTAGTTTAATTAGGTTAAATTAATGTGTAGATTTTTGGAAAAAAAATCAAAATTTTAATTGGTATTTAACCTTTTTTTCTTTTAATTAATTGAATTCCTGAACTTATATTTGGTTTTGTTTATTTTAATTAGATCCCTATCAAACCTAATAAAAAATAATACATGTTCAGAAACTCAATTGAAACAAAAAATAAATAAAAATTCATAGACCTATTTAAAATTGACAAATAGTTCAGGGACTGTCTGCTGTTGGATCCCTGTTAGATATAATTAAAAAAAAATTAATAAATGCAAACTCGGGGACTTAATTAAAAAAATTTAAGAACTTAATTAAAAATTTGGAAAAAATTCAAGCACATGCGGAGTAATTAACCCTTCAGTTTACTATCACTTAAGATGAGTTTATATGCTTATTCATTTTACATATTTTTCATTTATAAAAATAGGTATTGCAATTAAGAAAATTGAGACTATTTGCAGATAAAATATATGTTTCATGTTAATTATAGATTACATATATTTTTAATCTCAATAAAGATATGTAATTATTTTAATTTAAATTTTTAAATTCTTTTATTTTATTTTTTTGTAAATTTTCAAATTTTAAAAGGTAGACTTTATTGTTGTTAATGATGTGGCATATATATAAAAGTATAATATCAGATGTTAATCTATAATAATTACTAATGTAAAAAAGCTTATATATATCACATTATTATTAAATAATATTAGAAATTATTCTAAAATGTACGAGCATTGAAATTAACAAATTGCTTTTAAAGAACTAAAAGTAAATTAAAAAAGTTAAAAACGTATTTAAATTATAAATACATTATAAAAATGTTGCAAAAGAAATTTAAAAAGTAATAAATTTTGTTGTTGAACTTGATATATCACAGCACTTGCTAATGACAGCTTTCCGACCGGTTTATGTGGGAACCGCGTGTACGACTATGATTATGTCAGCTTATGCTTCACAAAACAATCGCCACTCGCCAATATTTTATTCAAAATTAATAAAGTACTCCTAACACATGCAAATTCTAATTTTTAATTAATACTTTTTTCATCATCTTTTATAAGAAAAAACATCACACTTATTAAAAAAAATAATTAATTTCATTAATTTATGCTATTTTTAATTAAAAATAAATATTTTTAATATTATTTTTCTTTAAAACTTGATACTCCTTATTATAACTCATAGTTTTAAAAAATTGATGGTGCTTTTATAAGGTATTTTGAAATTTGAAACATTTATTTATTTCCATTGGTTATCCTTATTGAATATTGTAAATATTTATGTTTTTTTATTAACAACAATGTATAATATTCTTTAATTTTAATATTTTCACGTCATTTATAATAAGTTAATGATTATTAATAATGATATTCTTGGTACATTAATAACATTTTAAAAAAAAAAATCATAAAATCAAATGCATTAATTATTTTTATTGGTCTGCAATTAATGTCCAAAATGTTTTATAATAAGGACCAAAGCAAATATTAAACATATGGTATTCTTAGTACATTAGTTAAAGAACTAAAAAATATATTTTTTGCAAATATAATAGGAGAGCCTAAAAAATCATGAACAAAATTTTTTTACACATCCTAATAAAAATAATTTTCCTTTCTGATGAGACACTAATTAACATTTATCTTAAATATAAACTCTTTATTAAATGATTGATATTTAATAACATTATCTCATCAAATGAAACAAGAGTAATCAAATTTTACTTAGAAAGAGAACAACTTTTCTTTTGATTTTTTCATATGAAAAAGAAGGGAGGGAGTGCTTCTTCTTTCATGTCATCAAATAATTAGGAGAATGTTTTACTTGATTCAAAAGAAAATTAAATTAGGTGTCATCGTATTAATTTTTAAGGTATTTTTATTATTAAATTAAATCTTATCATGTTTTTTTTATAGATTTGAATCATTAAGTTATTTCTTTAAAAATTTAAAAGTTCTAAATTTATTTTTATAAAAAATTTAGTTTTTACAAAAAAAAAAGAAGATAATACTTTAGATATTGTTTTTAAATAAGCGTTTATAAAGGTAAAATCAATTATTTTTTTTCTAGAAATTAAAATTAAGTTATGCATAAATTGAATTATAGAAGTTAGATATCTCATTTAATTTATCTAAAATATGATTCTAACTCATGGATATATGATAACTGCTAAATAATTATACTTTGATAATAAAAAATAAAGTAAAATTATCTTTAAAAATAATTATTTAGCAGTTATTTGTGCTTAAATATTAAAGAATTGATGTTTCGTTGAATTTTGGTTACAGATATAAAAATTGGAGGTACTAAAAGCAAAAAGTGAAAAATAACGAAGAAGATAAAAAGAAGAAATCAGAAAAGGCTCAGCCTAGTGTTTCACTAAGCGCGCGTAACACAACAGCACTCGCTAAGCGGGAGGAGTTCACTAAGCGCGCGATTCAGTTTGCGCTGAGCAAGGAAGGACGCGCTAAGCGAGCCTACTAAGGTCCAAAGCTCACTTCGACAACTATAAATAGAGAGTCAGGCCAAGAGAAAATGACACACCGAGTCTCAGAGTACCCTCACTACTACCTAAAGTCAGAGAACTCCTACTCTCTTTTTTCTTTTGTATCCATTCTTTCTTTCAACCCTCTCATTGTAAAGCCCTCATGGCCATAAGTGACTAATCTCCTAGTTAGGGCCTGACAAGCCTAAAAAGGGTGTATTTCAGATTTATCAATGCAAAAGGATTCCTTTCCAAGTTTTTCTATTCTATGATCTTTTCTATTTTATCTTGCAGTTTCATCCTTAAATTCTTTTGGGAGTTAGATGCTCGGGAGATAATAACTTCTAATAAGATTTAAAGAAAAGATGCAGACATTAATTTTAGAAGTTAGATGCTCGAGAGAGTGTAACTTCTAATAGAACAATAAAAAAAAAGATATCATAAGAAAATCATTGCTAGACATAGAATGGTAACTTTATGCCCATGCATTTAGCAAACATCTAGAATTTATTCTTCATGCATTTTATTTATTGAGTCTTTTCAAAGAAAGTTGGGAGATGGTAAATAAAATAGGCTTGTCATCGTGAGACATCAGGGGCAAGTAAATGGATAGATGTGGGTAGAATAAATCCAATTAAGTTGATAAAGAAAAATCATAAATTCATACATCCTAGACAAACAAGACATGTTAGGTCTTAACATTTGCATTTAATTGAATTTTCTCTTTAATTATTCTGCTCTTAATTATTTTTCTTTTTATTATTTATAATTCACTATTATTGCCTCCTATTCTTTCTTCTAATCTTTTCTTTTATTATTTTCGCCTTATAAATTGAAAAGTATCTAAGATAAGTACAAACCAAAATCCCAGTGAAATTCGACACTCAAACTTTTGAGACTTTATTACTTGGACATTTGGTACACTTTGTCAAACGCCTAACAATATACTAATTTTAACTCTAAAGAAAAACTTAGCTCATTTTATCATTTTGTTTTTATTTTATTTTATAAAAGATAAGATGACATCTAAAAATTAACTAATGATTGATTCATGAATAGTTAATGTTAACATATGAAGAAACTTATTTTATTTTTTTATTCTTATTTTATTATAGTAAAAGTATTTATAAATTCTTTTATCCAAATAGGTCCAATACTTGTTTATATTTTCAAATGGAATTATCATAACATACTATCCAGTCTTAAAAGACTAATTTAACAACCAAAATTAAAAATGTAATGACGTGTCACTGACTAGATGAACAAATAAAAACCCTTACTCAAATTTTTTATGTGAAATTAAATTAAAGTGAGAAGAAATGTTGTTTTCATCTCTAGTTGCCACTTGTTATTATGATCTCATAGTCGTTGATAATGGCAGTGCATGATGTATTGTAAACTTGGAAACCACTTTTGTTTTGAGAACTTCATGGTATTCAAATCTTCCTACATTAATTGTCTTCTATATATTTGTATCTATATGTAACATGCATATTGGAGTCCAAGTAATGTAAAAGATGCAAAGAAAAGTGAAAGTGCGTGATATATACTTGTAGAATATACAAAACATTTCATTATACTAATTCTTCAGTATCTTAAATATTTTCAGACTCTTTGGTAAATAAAATAAAATTAGGTAGTAAGATTGTCTGCATATATAGAAGATTATAAATTTATACTGACAATATAATATATTATATTGATAATAAAATTAATGATAACATATATTAATGTTTTACATCAACTTACTTATAAGTTAATCTGATATATCTTATATTATTATTATTATAAATATCATTAAATATATGAGTTTGTATAAAATCGTGATATTAATTTTTGAATACAAAATAATGTACTATACATTTTACATAAATGGCATCTTTAGCTCTCCATTATAGGTAATTATTTATAAACACTGTCTACACTAGTTAAATATAAATATCTATTTGTAAGAAGAAATAAATATACATCTCAAAGAGATAGATAAGAAGATAAAAGAGAATATAAAATAAGATGATTGATGTGTGATGTAAAAAGATAAAGAAAATTGTTTATGAATAATATAATTCAATAACATATACATGTGTTTCTCCTTTGAAATAGATATATTCCCGTGAACACTTAAAAAACATTTTGGGATTATACTGGTATGATCAAACTGATCTGAAATTTTAAGCTTTAACATGTATGAGTGTATGGATTGTCCATCTTGATAAGGTATGTGACATGGGGACTATTGTCTACAATAAGGATAAGAACAAACAATTTTTTCTTTCCATTTTTAAATATTGGACAGGACAGGATCATGCAATTCATGCCCTTGCTCTCTCCCCTTAGGGTCAATCATGCCTTTCTTTTCGTGATTTAAACATTAAAACAATTTAAATATACATAGATACATAAAAATGTTCATGTTTTTAGATTCATCCAAAAACTTCTACAGTTTTACACGAGCACCGTGACAATATAGCTGTGAATAAGTTGCTTTATCCATTTTCTCATTGATCTTTTATTTATCAAGAGTGATTATGTGATTCGTTAAGTTTACTTATACCTTATGAGAGTTTTTGATAGACAAAAAGTTTTTTCATACATGAGAATTATGATTTTAAAAAAACTCACGTTATTAATAATCATGATTTTTGGAGTTGTATAAAATATTTTTGGTTAGTCTTATATCTTTTTTGGAAAATAAATATTCTTACATTTGGTTAGATTATAACTTTTTTGGGGTATATAAGAATTTTTTACAAATATACCCTTCATTCACAAAATGCATCACGATGATTGAATCATTTTCTTAATAACTTCAATATTTCTTTTATAGCTTTGTATTCATAGGATGACATTATGGAAGCCAATGATTGAATGTTATCATCAAAATTGGTATGGAAAAAGAAAAAAACACACAAGTAATATATATCATGTAATGCTTAGCAAGGACAATAATGTCAAAATATACCACTACTCAATGATGAAGATGAAAGACATTGTAAGTCTAGAAGGAGTAATATAGTGTAACAATAGTGGAGACCGGGGTTTTTGGATAAACAGCAATCCTTACAGATGATAATTTATAATTATAAACAAGATAATGTAGTCATTTTGTGTAATTAAAGTTTTTTCTTCACTCGGAAAACTTGAATTCTCACCCCTCCCCTAAGGATGTTTTTACTAAAATATTGATTGAAATTTATTCTCAAGAATCATAAGTTTCTGGAAATATTTATTTTTATTAATTACATACTACCCCATGTGAGAATCATAATTTCCTAATATAGGATTCCTGAAAAAAAAAACTTTTCTACTGCCAAATGTCTCCTAAATATTTTGCTCTAAGATAGTAATTCAGTTTTTGTACACATGACTTTCACAAGTAGAACTCGATAATAGCTAGATGTATCTAAATTCATGAGATAAATATTTTTTTGTCCTTCTAATATATCAACTTTTTTTTTAATTTCTATAAATAATTAGGTTTTATGATTTCGTAATTTTTAACTTTTCATTTTTAGGTTTTTTTTATCAATCTTCATTATGAAAATGTTAACATGTCTCCATTTGACCTAGTTATATAAGCATTTTGGTAAGGTGATGGGTCGCATGTTAATGCCAAAAAATCACGTGTTTCTTTAACAGAAAAAAGTAAAAATTAGGTATTACAAGAATCATAAATAAAAAATTTAAATAAGATTGCATTTTTGTTTATCTAAAATACATTTTACTTCACAACGCAACTGATTTTAAATTTCAGATCAAGGCAAATTATTATATACTTTACTTGGTTAATTTTATTTATTTTTTGTTTAAAGCACAAGTATTCTTCACTAGAAGTAATTTTATTTGAGCAAGGAAGAATTAGTATAAGTGACAAAGCCTTCCCTCCAAGTATTTTCCACTTGATTAATTTTTTTATTACCAATAATATTTCCATATTAATATCCTACTAGGATTAGTTTAGTAGTTGAATAGTTTGCATTTTGTTATCTCACTGGTGTAAAATTTGATTAAGTTATAGAAACGAATTTAGATTTACTTGTTTAGAAACGAATAAAAGAATTCCTTCAAAAACAAGTAGAATAGGATTTTTTTTTATTAGAAAACTTAATTATGCAATTGAAATAACTTATTTTAATTGGAATTGTTCATTTCAATAATTTCATTCACGCATGCGAGATTGAAAAGCGCTGAAGAGCAAATTATTTTTCGACAAATCGAAGTACCAGTTAGCATGGTTGTAAAGAAGTTATGCAAAGACAATTACCAATATTAGATCATTGTATATAAGAGTGTTTTTGTACACATGTTAAAATCATGTAGTTCGATCATTAGTATATTAAGTTTATAAATAGAATTGTTGACGGTCAATTTCGAGAGGTTGATACACAATCAATTAATTCCTCAAAATACCAACACACTTGCCTTAGAAATTGACAAAAATTGAGCCGGTCATTGTGTGTGTATCCAATTCTCAACTTTTATGAATTCATATTTGTTTATTTTAATATACATTTCTAAACCCTTGACTTTTTTCAATCTTTATTTCTTTTCAAAATTTTACTTTTTCAATCCTTATTTTTTAGTATTATCGAAATTATTTACAAATTAATTATTGAATCGAAAACACTTTTATCAAAAGCTATGTTATCTTATGAATTATAATCTTATTATAACTAAAATTTATATATCTATCAAAATTATTATTGTAATTTGCATTAAATACTAAAAAATTATTTATTAAGCTGAAAACTATGAACTTATTTGTTTAACCAAAAAGAACTCATAGTTGAAAATAGATTTTATGTCTCATTGAAACATTTATTTATTAATAGAATGATTCAATAAAAATTCATTTATCTTAAAAATATTTTCCTTTCAATACAATTTTCATGATTAACATATTCTTATTTTCAAACTTTGTTGTTAGCATTGTATAAACAAAAAGGTTTCCATTATAGTATTATAATCTTTTTAAATTTTAATATTTATAGTATTTTTAAAAGTTAACAAAATATTATTATTTTTTCATCATTTTATTAAATTTGTTTAAAATTAATATAGTTTCCATGATATTATTAATGACCACTCACGCTATTACTAATATTCGGAAACATATAGATGCAGTCATGTAGATAGACTGCTCAAGCCGATAAAATTATTGCTATAAATTAAGTACAAATGTTCATCTCGCTTTTGTTTTTAAGGAATTATCTAAAACAATTATATATTATAACATAAAACTTAGCCAATAATTGGTTTTTGATGCATTTTTGTTTGAAAAGAGTTCTAAGTGCCTTGCTATTTGATATGACTTAGTGCACTAGAGTATAGGGATCATGAATATCAATTCTCTTTATTTTTATAGAAATCATTATGTCTTTAATAAAATTAAATTATCACTCTTTACATTATCTTCTGTATTTAGTTTGTATATATAATTTGAGGGTAGATATAGTGTAGTTGATTCAATTATTTGAAGGAATTCGGATAAGATTTTAATATAGGACAGAACTTCATTTTAATAATCTTTACTTTATTTTAGAAACTAAAATCTACGGTAATTACTGAGATAAAATATTGAATTTGATTAAAAAACAACACGAACAGTATATAGTTATACATAGTGCTGTATGTATCCAAGTTTCGTGGTTTACTGTGTATACAACAAGTGCATGGAATTGTATATATTCCACTATGGTAATCCCTCTATATGGTCTTGACTTTGCTTCTGTTTCATTTATTCAAAAAATTAAAGTGGGAAAACTAAGAGTCACTATCTGCTAAAACAAGTTGTAGATTCATGTGGGTGGTTCGTACCTGTATGAATATGATGGAGCTAGCTAGTGCAAAAGCAATAATTGCAGCACTCTACCTAGCCAGAGTCTGAAAAAACAAAAGAGAAAAAGGGAAAGGAGGCAGGGAAGGCAAAGAAAACGACACAAAAATTATGGGCATGTGGCTTAGGGTAAGGTCCTAGGCTATGATTGGTTTCCATTGGAATATGGGTGCAAGGTGTTAGTTCCCGAAACTTACATGCATTATTGTCATTTGTTAAGGTTTCCCTTCGTTAATGGAAACGAATGAACATTATCAAGGTTTAAAGCAACTTGGTCATGTCGTTTCCCCTGAATAACACAACATACTTGGAGTATCATTGCTATCAAGTTGGCCCCTTTGCAAACCAATATCCAAATGGGGATTGTCTATGCCCCCCAATGTCAATCTACCACCAGACCCACCAACAAATAATGCATGATACAGACATGCAAGGAGCAATGCTTGATATATAATCTTGTAGTGCTGATCAAAATAAGAGGATGGAACTGTCATTGTCTTAATTGTGCCACACCCTCTCTCAATGAACTATAGTTTTTGGGTGAATTCGGAATATTTCTCGGTAGAAAGCCAATAATTTATCCATCAAAATACAAAGATCTATTCAAGGAACTGATCATGTTGAACGTGTGTTTTTTCATATGTATGAACTTAATGATAAAACCTCATTACATGTTTAAGGATTATAGTTATCTGACAACTATATTATACCATATTATTTAACGAACTATTGATGTTGCGAATTGCTAAGATCCAAATTTGAAGAGCATGTCAATTTCATGGGATTTTGCTCACTAATTATCCCTACTTGCTATCTGCATGATACTATGACAACTACACCATCATGTTAGTTGCCTCTACAAATGGACCTGAATGTTGTGCCACCCTGTGTCCCTCTTCTCCACCCAATATCCTTTGTCCTGTTGTGAGGAATGTGAGATTTCGGCAGGTTTGGAATTCAGCATAAGTTTGAGAATTTTCAGGACCAATAGGAACTTGGATATTAGACTGTGTGAGAATCTAATTATAAGCTTCAGGAAAAAAAAATGAACATTTAGGGTTTTTCATCAGTTGACACGTGGACCACAAGATTGAGACGCTAAAACGCAACTGCAAATATGATGAGTTGTTGCATTTTTGGAACAATTACAAACACCCACCCGCATTCTTTGGGATATGAATTTTGTAAAGATAATTTGGGGATCAATACAAAAGATAAGTCTATGAACAAGTGCTAGTGGAAGCATGATAAAAAAATGGGGAGTTGACGGATTGAAAGGGATTTTATTACTTGTAGGGAACAAACTAATAATTAAAAAAGGTTGATCATCACAAGAGTTATTCAATTGATGATGTGAGGTTTAATAGTTCCAAGGTTGGGTTAATTATTTCTATTTATTAAGTCTAATCCTCTAGAAACCACTATATTGGACCAAGGATTAGATGCGGCTCACCTGTCCTTAATCGAGCGAATGTTTGCACAAGAGAACATGCACACTCATCGAGCAAAAAACTCTCAAATGCATGACATGATGCGACCAAGGGAGTTACGCTATTTATTGAATGTAATATTTAAAATTCACTATATTGTGTCCAAGGATCAAAAAATGTTCATTCATTTTCAATTAAACGATCCATAATCCCTAGTATTAAACCTAAATGACATATGATGCTCCACAACATTCACATTAGAAAACACATACACTAAGTGGTAAGTTGTCCTAAGTGTGACCTGATCAAAGAAGTAACACTTATTTATTGAGTGTGTCGTCTAAAAACCAATATTTTGGACCCAAGGACTAGAAGCTTAGATGTCTTGATCTTGATCTGACATGATTATTTATGCTTAAACCACCCAATTGTTTTTGTTCCATTGGTGCAATCCACTGAAATTAGCGTTTGTGTTTTTTGCCCAAAATTGGTATTGGTACTTAATGGAAGGTGTGTAAATGAATCATTAAAGTTATTAACATAGAATAATTTTATTTTATGTCAAATCAAAAAATTAGAATGAAACGGAATCAAAAATTACAAGAAAAATAAGGTAGTGCATATTTTATATACCAATAAGAATTGTGGCCAATTTATTTCGAGGGATTGACGAAGGAGTAGCAAAGGATTTTTGTGAGGGATTTGCGAAGGATCATTGCGAGGAATAGACAAGGGAAAAGAGAGAGTTGTTAGCAAGGGATTGAAGAGGGTATAGTGAAGGATCATTATGAGGGATTGGCGAGGAAATAGAAAAGGACTTCAGCAAGAGACTAAAGAGAAATTAATGATTTTTTTTGTGAAGGATTAGCAATTAGCGAGGCATATCGTGAAAGGTAATAGTGAAGGATTTGCAAAGGAATTGCGAGAAAATATTTTTGACTTTTTTTATTATTCGCTAATTAAACAACTTAAATTTTAACAATAGAATGGTCCTCAGCTCCACTAATTCTCCGCGAACACAATTAGCGAGGGATTTGTGAGGGAACATCCCCTCGCTAATATGCAATTTTCTTGCAATTAATTGAGGTTTGTCCATGTTTTTTTCTTAATAAATTATGTATCAATTCTTCTATATAATTATATTTTTTAATCGTCCTATCATAACTCTGGTTGTTGTAGGTTCAAAATATCAAGGTCACGTGTCTATATCAACAAAGCACCATGCTAGCGGTTATCACAGTCACATCAAGGTTGTACCCTCCATTGTTACACCCAACAATTTATTTAGAGGAAAGATATATATGGATATCTATGTATAAAAAAATGAAAAGTATTTATAGGATATCATCAATATTAGGAGAGAAGGGAAAATATAGATATGACGGATGATATAATTCTGTAGAAAGAAAGAAATGAAAAAAAAAATATTGATAAAATATAATAATCTTATTAATCAATGTTCTTGAATTATTAGTTTAAAAAGTAAAAAAAGAAAAATATTTATTATTAAATCACAAGAGAATATAATTTTTTTAATAGTATAATTTTTTTGTCTTTCAATAAAAATACGTTTACTTTAATTTTCTTAATCAATATTGTTAGTATATTAATTAGAATTTAC
>NC_038252.2:37707595-37710579 GCF_000004515.6 Glycine max
AGACAGAGACGGGTGGGGAAGGGCAAGTTGGTGTGAGCTGTGAGTATATGTGAATGTGATTCTCTTGGTGGTCCCCACTTGCGCTTTATGCCCACCTCAGCCTTCCACTTCCCCTTATTTACCCAACCCCCCTCACTATTTTCTATTTTTTTTACTTGTAAAATTTGTTTTCTTATTTTACTAAATTAGTTCTCTTATTTATTTAATTTACTAACTCAGTTTCTCTCTATTTTTAAAATTTATTATCAGATAATAAATTTTTAAATAATAAATTAAAAAATAGAAAAATAAATTTAGTGAAATAAATAAAATAAAAAGATCAATTTTACAATTAAAACCTTTTTTTTTAGTTCATTATAGCTTTGGGGTGCAAGATATTCCAGTCATTCAGTTTCCCTTCTCTTTATTAAGCTTTTCTGTGATATTGTACTTTGACGAATAAGTTGGTAAATGGTCAAATCAATAAATCAATCACAAACATTTCTATGTCCTTTAATATTAATTTCAAAATTTACTGTGAGTATTAATACTTCTAAAAAAACGACTCAAATAATATTCTATTATTATTTAATTTCATTTGATAATTTATTCTGATATACCTTTTCTATCCCACAAGTATCTTCTTTTAAAATTATTTTTTTTGAAATATAATTGGATATTATATATAAATATAACTTTGAACAAAAATTTGAACATAAAATTATCATATCATGAGAGGCTAATCTCTTATATTAATTTTGTTTTTTTTAATATGTTACAGAGTAATATCAGTTTTATCAATAATTAATTTGTGTTGAAAAATATGATTAATTATTTTTTAGTAGGAATTTTTCATTTTTATTATTTTTTTTCATCTACAAATCTGAAATCCAAAATTTCATTCAAGAAAATGGAATCTAAGTATCACTTAAAGGAATAACTTATTGTTATAACTATATTACTCCAAATATGCATTACTATTATTAAAATCCTACAAGCGGCTCTCATTTATTGATAATTTCGGAGTAAGTTACATAGCAATAAATTATCGTCAATAGTATTATTAAAATTGTTCAACCATCGCCACCTATCAATTGAACAGTTTTTTAAAATTTTCATTTATTTTATTCAATTACTGAATTTGTTATTCATTCTTTACTTTTTTTTTTTCAAAACCCGTGCTTTAAAACTAGTTTCTTTTATTTTTGGAAAGATGAATATTGAAGAGGAAGGTGATTTTAACAAAGAAGGAATAATATGAGTTAATTTTATAAGAGGGAAGGATTAGTCAAGTTATTAAGCGCGTGTTTTTTGTGTTTATTAAAAAGAATCAATCTACAAATGAAGTATATAAGACTTTGATGCTTACAAAGAAAAAGAAGGGTTTGCTTTCAAATATAGTAACTCGTCCGAATAATAAAAGCCACAAAAAATTGTGAGCCACAAATGCACTAGGGTTTAGGACAAGTTGTTTGTTTGTTAGTTGGAGAAATAGAAAATCTCGATGGCCTATATGAAACGTACCATTGATAACACTTCCAAGTCAATAACAACACAAGCACAAATCTGAGGCAGATCTGTCTTATGTCCTTTCAGAGCTGGCCCACGGATTGGGATCTGTCTCTTGCCCCCACCATTCTTTAATAACATTTTCCTCTTTATTATTATTCTTTAAACTTAATTTTTCACATATTAAAATATATTTATTACAAGGCTTGTTTCTCTAGACAGGGTTCTTTATAGTGGATCACATGACCCCTTTAGCTTTTTGGGGTTAGGGTTTCATTCTTGGCCATAAAATTAATCTATGCAGATCCCATGAGAGAATTGAGACCTCTAGTTTTTCCGGTAGAGGAAACCTAAAAACATGGGCAACTGAACAAACTTCACATGGGTGTGTGGGGGGGATAAGTGGATATGCCTAATTCAAATATCCACAAAAATTGATAAGTCAAGTTGTGGATATGTATGTTGAATAAACGAAAAAAACAACCCCATGCCATTCTAAACTAAACTTGTTTCCAAGGAATTTTTTATCTTATATTTTTTTAAGAGTTTATTGTAAAAAAAAAAATACTTGTAATTTTATTGTCCACAAGTTTTGTATTATATGGAATGGTTTATAAAATCCTCGATTTTTCTTTGTGATTCTTTCATTTTCTTTTTAGTGAAACCGTTTTCCTAGAGAAGAAAAGGGTCAACATTATTACAGAGATGTGTCTAGAAAACACATTTTGATTGAATGGCTTTGAATGAGTAGTAACCCTTTTTCAAAAGTACTTGAGTCATAAGGAAATAAGGTCAGATTATACCAAAAATAGTATAAAAAAATGGGAAGAGGAGACTATAAATTGAAAGTGAAGGAAGACATTAGCTATTGTACTTTCTTTCATTGTATATATTCTCGTTTATTCTAGCTGTCCTAATTTTTCATATTGAATGTGGCTTTAACTTTAGAGACATTGATCAATTCAATTATACTTTATTTCAATTGGAATTTAATCACGGACAAAGATTTTGACACCCAACCCTCTAAGGGCCCCTTACTATTATAAACAAAGGGCCCACTTCAACAGTCCAATGCAAATAATCTATTCTTCTGTTCATTGAGTTTTAGGCCTTTGGACTCGGTTGAATCTATATTAGAAAAAAGTTAGGTTATACCTTATACGTATACCCATGCAAAAAAGTTAGGCTCCACCCTTCTTTTATTTCAATTTGAGGAAATTTCTTTGTATGTCTTTTTCAACAGATTTCTACCATGTAGTTGAATAGTTATGTAATGGTATAAACAGAAATACTTAAAAGATATATTTTATCGTAGGTACTATTTTTATTTTTATTTAGGAAGATATCTATTGTTATTTTTTTTGTAAATATTACAGGATGTTTTTTAGGTAGACAAAATGAAGCTGTATATTTAAGATTCAAATTAAAAAAAATTAATCACTGATTAGGTTGAAACATTTTTACGTTAGTTAATTCTCGCTCTGGGTAAATATCTA
>NC_038252.2:38011017-38111017 GCF_000004515.6 Glycine max
CCTTCTAATGTAATCTCTATTAATCTCCATAGGGGAGTAGGGCGAAAGAGGGTGACCAGAAAACCAATGATGAGTCAAGGTTTTGAGATGGGATACTGGAGCATAGGATGGTGGATGGTAAAAAAAAAAGAAGTAAGAGTTGGAATTTTAAGATAAGAGAGAGGAGGGTAGTTGAAAAAGATGGGGGTTGGTTTGCATATATATATATATATATGTAAAATTTACAACTTAAAATAAATTTACGGAATTAATTTTGAGTTTAAAATTGACTTTGAATATATTATTATATCTTTAATTTCATGTTAGAGAATAATTTAAAATTGATTTTGGATTAAAGTAATTTTGAGTAGCTTTTTTGTTGAATCCAAGATTTTGTAATGAATCTTACTCCTAATTTAAGTTTGTATGATTAGACAAGTATACCAAGTTTACATTTTTTATATAAAAATTTCAAAAATCATTTAATACTTCATTAAAATAATTCAATTTAACATTTTTAAAAAAATTATAAATAAATGTTGACAATTGACAATAAAATTACATAACTATAAATATCCAATTTTCCTATAAAAAAATTATACATGATCCAAATTTTCAAAATTGT
Organism: Glycine max; assembly: GCF_000004515.6. Lineage (NCBI taxonomy): Eukaryota > Viridiplantae > Streptophyta > Magnoliopsida > Fabales > Fabaceae > Glycine > Glycine max. Next base: position 38,011,622 of record NC_038252.2, read on the forward strand.
ACTATTAAAATATTCAATGAAGAGAGACTTTATTGAGATTTATTTTATTTTATTTTTATAAGCCAACAAATAAAGTAACTTGATCTTGTGTGTGTGCGTGTGCCTATTATGGATAATTTACATTGTTTTATTGACTTTAATTATATATATATATATATATATATATATATATATATATATATATATATATATATATATATATATATATATATATATATATATACACACCAAGGGCACTAGCATGCAAAGTAGTTTACTAAGTTAATCTAGAACCCCCACAATGACATTAATATATAATAGGCTTAAATAAGTTTTTATACTTAATAAATATTTATTTTTTATATTTGATTCTTAATAAATTTTTCCTTCAAAATTGTTTCTAATGTTTGAAAAATTTTATTTAAAGTCTTGTGTTGATTGAAATCTATTATCTGCTTATTTAACGGTTAATCCGTCATGTAGACACGGGACATGTAATATCACGTGTATTTGAAAAACAATATCGTTTGAGTGTTTTGTTCTGTTCCGCACCCACTTCAACTCCTCCACCACCTCCCTCACGTCCGAGCGGTCATCCTTATCCGCCGCAACTCACCAGAATGCAAGCTTCGCGATGGCAGCGACGAAGTCACCACCGTCAAGAATCGGGTCAAGCACTCAATGCAACTACCCCATCTAGACATGTGAAACAACCAAATCCGCAAGCGCCATTTCTTTTCTCTCACTTCTCCGTAGATCTACTTTCACGATTGATAGTGTCGGGGAGCGATAAACTAGATATTTTATTAGCGATAGCTACTAGAACACTAGCAGAGTAGAAAGCATGGAGCTCTTCACCCATTTCTCTTCCTTTGTTTTTTTATGTACCTACGCGGTTCTCGACACTAGCAGGCGTCCAAACGGTAACACCAGTAGTCTTTCCACTCACAAAATCTATCCTTTGCATAAGGAGAAACATCCCAATGAACAGAAATTGAAGCTCGACCATCAAAACCAAAACCACTTGAATGTGGACTTGGTGGCCCTGTGTGAAGAGGGTAACCTTGATCAAGTATTGGAACTCATGGGTCAAGGTGCTTTTGCTGATTATGGCATTTATCTTGCACTCTTGCATTTGTGTGAGCAACAGATTGATTAGGATGTACTGCAAATGTGGCAGTGTGAAGAATGCCCGCCAAGTGTTTGATCAAATGCTGGACAGAAACATCGCTTCCTGGCATTTTGATGATTGGTGGGTACACGAGTAATGGTTTAGGGTGTGATGGTTTATTGGTTTTCCCACAGATGAAGCAAGCAAGGGTGCTATCTGATGGGAAAACTTTTGAGTTGGTTCTGACTGCATGTGCACAAGCAGGTGGAGGAGGACTGATCGGTGTCGAAGGGGGAGTGGTGGTGGGTGAAATGACGATCATAGACGAGATGGGAGAGGTTATTGATGAGGTGGCAGTGACACGTGTAATCCTACTCAAATAACGAGTACATATGACATCACACGTCGCATGGTTACGTGGCCAGTTAATAATCATGTAAGCAAATAACGGATCTCGACTACGGATAGGGACTTAAGATAAAAAAATTTAAATATTAAATATCTTATCCGAAAGAAAAATTTATTAGAAATTAAATATAACAAATAAATATTTATCATAAACCAACAACATATTTAAACCTATATAATATTGTGATAATAACCATAAGTCGAATAAGACAAGATCAATTCTGAAATTCGGTATGTAGCCAAAGCATTTGTTTCTTGAGTACAAGTCGAAAATAAGTACCATTAAGCTTAGAAGGGGAATGCAGCTAGATATAAAGTTGAAGGTAAAATACTACTAAGTATGTGTTTATTTTTCCCTTGTGGAAGTTTCAAACATGAATGATTACTTCTCACAAAAGGATGCATTGAAATGTGTGTCGATACATTTCAATTATAAAACAAACACATTCTAAATATAACTAGATTTGATCAGGAAATGAAATACATGGGATTGGGGAGCTTGAAAGTACGTTTGCCCAAACACTCTCCTTGAAGATCACTCCACTGATCTCCCACATTTCCCCATATCCTGTACCCTTCTCCTTCTATCTCCTTCCGAATTGCAGACTTGTATCTCACTGCACTTTGCCCTTTGTATTGAGCGCTCCTACAAAAACCAAACAATTCATAAACAATTGTAAACTTTTTTTGTATACAAGGTTCTTGTACAAATTAATTATTCAAAATTTTCATCATTGAGCTGATCTTAATGGATTCCAATAATCAACTTTACCTCATGATTAATCAACCTTTAATTTGCATAATATTGACCCAAGACCCTGAATATTACAAGTCTTCGCTAACTAATGATTAAAAATATTAAGATCAAGCTGGTTAAGCGAGACCTGCTCAATCAAAAGTTTGGGTATAGTTGTCTCGTATTCTAGAAATAGTAGAGGAAAAGTAAATAAAGAGGAGCTTTCGGAATCTTTCTTTATTGATTTTGCATGCACGATGTCGACTAGGACAATACGCAAGCAATCCAATTTATGCATTGTCAGCATGGCGGTGTAGACTTTGTAATTCAACCATAAGTTTATAAAGAAAAAAATTGAAAAAGTTATATATAGTTTGACTAAGTCTATTGCCCTTTTTATTTCATTCAAGCAGTATTTTTTGTTCATATCACACAATCAAATCAAATAAACTTAAAGCATCGTTATGTAATACACAGGGATGAGGGAAGCATAAAATAATTACTTCAATAAACTAATCTGTCAAGTTTAAAATACTTTTTTTTAAAGATGAAGTATTTGACTCCCATAATTTACTTTGCACCATGCTGGTTCATTTTGGAAGAAAGTTCTATACTGCTAATTCTAATAATTAGCGGACACCAATCACATCCTTAAAGCATGGTCGAGAATTAGTGGGTGGCAATTGCACGCCCACTCCAACACAGATATTAATTTTAATATATCTATATAATTTTCTTTCCTAATGACATGGCATGCACTTTGATATAATAGTTTTGGTGTCATCAAAAATATCGTTTAGTTCATTAACCACTTATAAAAATTAATTTGATTAAATTACTTATTTTGGTCCCAATAATTTTATGATTTTTATTTTTTTAGTTATTATAATTTAAAAGTGATTTTTTTAATTCTTATAATTTACATTTTAATTTTTAGTTCCTGTAATTTAAAATTATTTTTTTAATCCTTATAATTTATATTTTAATTTTCATTTAATTTCTATAGTTTGAAAGTGATATTTTTAGTCCTTATAATTTATATTTTAATTACCTTTTAATCCTTACTACAAAAAAAATATAAAAATAATTAGCTACAAATTAATTATAAATTATCAATTATTTTTTTATAAATTATCATACGATAAATTAGTTATGAATTACTTACTAATATTTTTATAGTTAATTGTAATTGATAATATTACTCATAGTAATGATTAAAATAAAATTAAAATATAAAGTATAAAAAATTAAAATACAAATTATAAGAATTAAAAAATTATTTTCAAAACTATAAAGACTAAAAAAAAATTAAAATGTAAATTATAGAGACTAAAAAATCACTTTCAAACCATAAAAATAAAAAATATAAGACCAAAAGAATACTTTAACCAATTAATTTTATTTATATGCTTGAGAAAAGCTGATTTTCAAAACTCAAATTGACATTCCTATTTAATGGAGTGCAAGTTACTTGCTATCTCTCCTCAAGTGTTGGTTGCATGATGTGATATATATGGCATTAATGAAAGTCATTGAATATAAATAGAATGGCATGCCAGTGGAAAAAATGGACGTGGAAATGCACGATTTCTGCACATTTTCCATGTCCTTTTGCTAATTTCTATGGACAATATCCATGCCACTGGCTGTTAAACAACAGATAATGAAGGGAAGGCAAGTGCCAATGCTTCGGACTTTGTCAACTCACTTTATAAGATTTTATGTCGTTTCCTTTACAACTCTATATACAGTACCTAATTCCAGCCGTTTTATTACTTGCCGACTTTATAATTAAGTTATTTTAAATTGTTTTTCAGAATATGCATGCATATATATGAGGTGAAATATTCGTCCAAAGAAGATTGACTGAAGAACATGTTAAATAATGAATGGATAGAGACAAAACTCATACTTATAGAACAGGAGTCCTTCTAGGAAGTTACGCTTACCCAAGGTCAACAAATATTTGGAATCCACGTCATACCATCAATTAAGCCATATGTTTTATCCTGTGCTCTCTCTTCCTATTGATTTGCGCCAATACCATTTTTATTGATTGCTTTATTATTACTTCTTTTATTTTAGAATATATCACGTTTAAGTTTAAGGTTTTTCATCAATATATTTTGAAATTATTTTTTCTTTAAATCATCATATATTCTAAAATGGAAGAGACTATTAAATAAAAAAGTTATTTGATTTTTTATAATTAAAATAAATAATTTATTTATTAATTTATCAGTTAATATCTCCTTCCTTAATTATAAGATTCTCTTTAAAAGTTTATTTATTTATTTTTCTAATTTTTAGATGTATTAATTATTATTATTTTGTACTGTATATCTTTATTTAATTATTTTTAAAAAAATAAAAAATAATTAAGTGAATAGAAAGATAAGAAAAAAAATATTTTTAAAATAATAGTATAATTAATTGATAGATTTCATATAATTAATTAAATTAACTATTTTAAAAAAATGTGAATTGGAGAAAAAAAATATAGTTAGGAACGAAACGTGCAAGACTAAGAAATTAATTACATAATTTAATACACATCATGTCATCATCTCCATCCATAAGTTCATGAAATGAAATAAATTATAATTTTCTGTCATATAACGAACAGATTCCAAGTTATACGTGTTTGAAGCGTGTGAAATTCTAACTGTTATCTTAGCATTATTCCATAGAGGCTCTTTTGTCTTAAATAATAGTCCCTATATGCCTAATAACTAAGCAAGCTTGGTGGGAAAAGAAGTTAACATATTTGGTGCATATAATTACCTCAAAATAAGACGTTGGTAGCCGATGAATCCCTCGTTACGCAAGTTGCCAATGGTGATTTCACCGAGAGTTGCTTCGTCTCTACCTGTTAACAAGAACACTTTGAATCCTCTCTCTATCAACTCATTAAACAATCGCTGCACGGCAGGATTTGCGGGACACATTCCCTTCATAATCCATGCCTTGAATATCGCTGAGTCAAATGGGTCGCACCTGCACATGCCACATATACATATATATATATATATATAATCAAAATATTTATTAAGAACACCATAAAAAAAATACATATTGGTCAGCATTTTCATTACCCGAATCTTCTTCCTTTGTAATAAGATATGTTGGAGATGCAAGTGTCGTCAACATCCAAAATCCAGGCATCCATGCCATCACCGGCAAGAGGAATCTTAGAGGCATATGACAAGATATGTTCCACGATAACTTCGAGGTCATTGTGGTATTGACCGCCAGATATGTAGTTCTGGACGTGGTTGTAGCACTTCTCTGGGACCGTTCGCCATGGATACGCATTGTTTGTTTCAACCGCCAGCCTCCAACTCAGACCATACCTGTCTGACTCATCATCGGTTTTCTTCTGAACCTTTACCTTTTGGTTCATCAATACTAGTTTGGTTAATAAGGCTAACAAATATGTTAGTCCCGCAACTATTCGCTGCACAATTTTTATCTTCAACCTCATCTTTATCTTTATGTGTGTAGAAAGGGATAGAAATTAAAAATGGATGTGTGAGGAAACAGGTGGAAAATGCGCGAGGTGGTTAGTTGGCATTAGGATGACTTTTTCAAGGATGATGAGCAGTGCTTTAAATACCCTAAAACTTATCGGGCTTACCGGCAACTTCCTAGAAATTAAAAGGAAAAGGCATAGCTGTTGAAACCTATGATTGATCTTCTAGTATGTTATGTTAGTCATTCAATTGTCTTAATAATTAGTGTGATTTGGTTTAATATATATTAAAAATTTTAAATTATATATTATTTATTAAGAAAAATTCATCTATATTATATTTAAAATAATAATTGATAACTTGCTAACCTAATTGAGATCTGGTATCTAACTGATTGAATTTGACCAGTTGATCTCAAATTAATTACATAACTGGTCCGACCGATTTTGTAACTATGCCAATGAGCCCGTGAGTTAAATACCCAAGTCGTCTTTGCTCGCTTGTCTATTTCCACACTTTCAAACAATCATTTCTCTGCTTTCCATTTTATTTTATTTTCCTTATCACCCAATGAACATGTGAATTAATTACTAATATTGGTTGTGTAAGAAGGTACCACTATCTTTCTTCACTGCTGCTTCCATATACATGTCTTTTTCTTCATCGTTTCTTATCATGAATTTCTAAACAATTTTCGTTATACCTTAAGGGGCTGGCTTCAAATATAGCAATGCTAAAAAAACAATCTAAATCGTTACACTCATAGTTCTACTCTGTCACATTTTTCTTAGGATAGGAATAGGAATAAGCCCCCTGTCAAGTTTTCTTATTTTTTGGCGGGGGCTACATATTCCCTTGGCATCATTAGCAATTTTGATGAGATGATAATTTCTTGATTGTTATATAGTTTTCGAATTTCAGTTTCTTGAGCAATATGGGGAAGTAAGCGTGTGAGATATAAAGGGTGCTGATGCAACCATAGTTGTTCTTGTACCATTCTTTTGGTGCCTCAAAGGGTTTCTCTCATGGCTTATTGGTAACTTTGGCTATTGCGGCACACAACATTCCAGAGGGATTGGCTGTGAGCATCAAGGGGCGTCTATCCTCAGAATGCCATGTTATGGAGCATTATTACATCTTTGCATATTTAATGAGAAATAATTAAGTAGATAGAGAGATAAGAAAATGATAATTTTAGAATGATAGTACAAGTAATAGACATATTTAATATGATTAATTAAATTAATTACTTTTCTTAAGGGATATAAATTAATTGAGGGAGTCTTATAATTAGGGATAGAGAAAACATATGGGTCCGGAATATGTTGAAAGAGGGGTGGCAATGTCTTCATTGTTTTATTGCCTGATTACTTCGACAAATTTGTCCGAATTCAGCTCTTTGGGCCACACGTGTTTGCAGTATATTATTTTCAGATGTATGTTTTTTTTATCGGTAAATGTTTTCAGATATATAATATATCAGTTCCTCATACTTTTGGATACAGGAAGCCTCTGCTTCACAAGTTGCATCAGCTGCAACACTTTCAGTAGCATTTATGGAAGCTCTAAGCACCCTTTTTCAGAATTTCAACCGTTACTACAAGTAAGTTTGTATATTATTTTTAATCAGTCATGTAGTAATTGGTTAGGAAAACGCTAGTTGCTAGATCAGTAGTCTTTAGCATTTTCTAATCCAAATAAACTAGCCTTTAATCTTGAATTTAGTCATATCTTGGCTGATTTTTCATGAGTGTGTAGCATTATTTGAGTGGTATTATTCAATATCATTGCTCAAGTTCTTTGATTTTGTTTTTAAATTTTAAATATCAGAAATGCTTCAGCTTTTGTATGATCATATCAACTCTACCACACAATTCACATTTTATCTCTTTATTTTGTTTACAGCTCGAAGGATGCTTTCGGCTTCTTTGTTTCATTATTTTTTGGCCCTGGTGGGATTTTTCTGGTTGGATTTGCTCTCTCATGGGCATAGCATCTGTTGTTGCCTTCGTTCTTGGTGCGCGGCGACCTTGTCTTCAAAATTAGGATTTGTTTCTGTTGTGCCACTCCTTGCAATTTGTCCATGAGTGTTTCAATCATTCATATCATGTGGTGCGGTTGCTCTACATATACATGCTTTGACTGAAGGACTTGCACTGGGAGTAGCTGCACCAAAAGCATATGGTTGTTGCAGCGATTGATCACATAATGGTTCTTGCTTGTGGTGGAGTTATGATTCCAACTTCCAAGTATTGGAAATGTAGTTAGTTAAGAGAGCACTTAGGTTGGACAAGCAAAAGAGCACCTGCGGCCTCATTATATTCACTAAATTAGCTTGGTTGCGCACACCTTACTGCAATTCTGCACCAGAGACTGTCAGATAAAATTGATGATATACAGTGACACTTATAGTTTCATACAGAACATCCACAGTCTAAATTGCCTGCTTCAGCTGATCAAATTCTTTTTTATCATTCGGGCTGTTACAAATAGAGCGCGCCTGCATTTTACACTGATAGTTTCATGCAGAACATTCACATGCTAACACATGTTTTTCATCCTTGAAAATGTTTACTACACTAAAATTTTCATCCTCACAAAATTAAAATATGTTATTTTTTTTTATTTGGATGTAGATTAAGGTAAAACCAAACTAATAATAATAACTTTTTACATCAAGTATACATATAACTGACATAAATATAACATTTTTTATATCGATTATACATAAAATAAAATTGATGTAAAAAATAATAATGTTTCTTTTATCTTGAACTAGCATATGTTTCATTTACATGTTCGAATCTTGCTGCGAGTTTCATTTACATGTTTCCCTCGCGTTAAGAAAATAATAATTGCACAATACTATATGGATGGTTTATACGTTTATGAGAAACGGCACTTGTGGGTTGTGGCATTACAAATTGTTAAATCTTTCAATTTTTGCATTAGTAATGCCAAATAAGTTATGGAAGACTGGAAACTTTTATATGGTGGCATTTCATACGCGTGACGGATCCTATCTATCCAGTTTTCTGAAAGCTTTAGTTGTAGTCCCTGGCTGCTATACGGAATGATACTTGAAGCAAGACTAACACTAGCCTGCGTTAAATGTAATTAATAAATATAGGTCCACATCAGTCCCACGAACAGAACGTGTTAGTTTGAAAAACAACACTATATTAAGTAAATGAAGTGGCCGTGAAAAAGATGCAAATGAAACAAGAGCTAATAAAAATAAATAGTGCATTTAATTGTTGGTTCTCTCAGGACAAGGTGGCACGTCATGAGTAATTCCAAAGTACTAGACCCAAAGTAATTAAGAGTGTTTAGGAACAGGAACAGGAACAGGAACAGCAGCAGCAGCAGCAGCCTGAGAGCCGGTGAACCTAGCGAGCATGACAAAGGTCATCCCTCCAGCAACGTTGTTGATGAATCTAAGAGCCAAAACAGAGAACTTGAAGAGCAAAGGAGGAAGCCATTTGTCCAAAAGAAACTCCACACCGTTCAGAGTCTGGTACCTCACATTGCTGCTCACACCCATGTGCGCCGCCCAAGTGAAGGCGTTCAGAACCATAGGGGGAGACTTGTTCGGGCTCTGGAACGTCGGGTCCACCTTCTTCCTCGTCGCGATCAGCCCATTCGATATCGCTGTTCCTACAAGCCCGGCGCCAAGCCCCACCAGCGCGAACACGCCCCCCTTGTACAACAGAGTCCCCAAACGCTCCACGCTCCCGTAAGGCCCCGCTTCGAACATGTGGCTGCTGGGACACCTGGCGAAGATCCATGGTAGTGTGGAGCTAGAAGAAGAACAAGACGTTGGTGCCAGCAGATACATGAGGATGAAATTCAGAATGGACCCCACAACAAGAGTTGAGAAAACCAAGTCCAGTTCGTTCAGACCGAACTTGGGCCGCGTGGCCATGTCACCAGCCACCGCCGCACTCACTCCCACCAGTTCCTCCATTAACACCTTGAATGGGAATTGTGGGTCCGCTGCTACTCTCGATCTCCATCCGTTTAACACCATTCCCACAACTCCCAATCCCACGTTCTTCTCGTTGTCGCCTCCTCCTCCATCGGAATCTCCTCCTCCTCCGCCGCCGCCGCTTCCGCCTCTGTCTCCGCCGGAGAAGGAAAGGTGGAGCCTTTGGTTGCGGGGGTGACGTCGCGGGGACGGGAAAGAAGGGGTGGAATGGTAATTGTACTGGTAATGGTAACGGTAATGAGAAGATAGAGGAGAGAAACGGAATTGAGCCATGGCTTGGGCTGCCATTGCCATTTTTAAAACAATTTTTGAGATTGAATGTATCAAAAGAAAAAAGTGAGATTGTTTGATTATTGGAGAGGGAAGGGATTACCTTGGCGGAAGAGAAGAGAAGATAATTGGTGGGTGGGGTAAAAAAATAAGTGGTGGAGCGATATGCGAAAAAAAGTGAAGAGTGTGAGAAGAATCTAATAAATAAAACACCTTGGAGGAAAGATACAAAACAAGAACAAATCAAAAACCTAAGCCACCTAATTTTGATAGGGAAAGAAGTTGAGCTAGTGTTTGTTTGATTCTGGGATTTCAAATTTCTCAGCTGCCACGTCGACCACCAAATATCGGACTGCGCTCCACCTCACTCAATTTCAAATCTGACTACTCAGTATTCATCGTATTTCCATCTTTGTAAACACCTTAGAATACACATTTAAAATATCAGTAGTGGTCTGATCTTCATCAAATGGTCTAAATACACATGAATGTGTGATTGTACAACTGTGTGGAATGCATCCATTTTCCTCAATTTGTCACATGGTGCAGGATCTTTTTCCTTCTTAGTTTTGATTTTTTACATTACTTAATTATCAATTTAGTTTGGTGTCTTAATTATTTAAAAAGGATCCAATTTACTCTTTAAGTTTTGTAAAGATTACATGTGATCCTTAAATTTTTCTAAAATGCACCATTGAGAATCATTTTATTTTTTGAAAAATAATAATAAATATATTGGCAGTTAAAAAAACATCATTATTAATAAACAAAAGTTGTGAGAAATTCACAATCCTAACCCCATGGACGGAAAATATTAAATTGATGCATTTAAACAAACTTTGGAAATTGAACTTTTTAAAAACTTGAACAACAAATTAAGTATCAAATTGATAATTAACCATTTTACATACATGTATTTTCTTAAGACAGTCTTATTGAAACTTGGAAGGAAGATTCACCACTAAATATAAACACAAATTCGAACCCTTTTTTTATAAGGTGTGAAAGTAGATTTATAATTCTTTAATTATTAATTTACTAATTTTCCTTCAAAGTTGGGTTAATAATCCTTCTAATAATGAGATTTTATTAAGCAGTTTTCATAGTATTTAACTTTTCTTTTCATATGCGGAGAAAAAATGAGTTAATAAAAACATATTCAATAGAGAAGATTTTTAAAACTTGCCTTCAAAATATTTAATCATTTTAATCACAATACAGAATATACTATGCAGATTAAAAAAAAAAACATTTCCTATAACTTTTTCCTAAAAAGTATTCATGAGGCTCTTACTAACATCAAATTCTCGTCTCCATTGCTCCCACTAAATTTCTTGAGTTTGCACCTGGTTACTCGCAGCAAAACATCATTGTCATTATTCTCTAAAGAATACAATTAGCAGCATCTTTCACCCTTTTTTTTTCTGAGACATAAAATTCGACCTATTAAAAGGTTTGGCAATCAAGTTACATATGTTGAAGGGGTTAAGACTTGTTATTACTTATTAATTCCTTTGTTCGTGGGATTGATATCTAACGCTGTGTCAGATTCTCTGAGGGAGTTAACAAAAACCAAACAAAGAGAATAATCCCATCTATTTCCATTTGACATGGCATAAATCTAAAACAAATATAGTATATACTATATTCTATATAAACAAATACCAGTTTTTCCTTCTGCAATACATGGAAAGATATCTGTGACATGACATGTATCGTTCAATAACTGTAACACAGTGAATAAAATACAAATGTTTGAGACAAACAACTAAAAAAAATTCAACCTATACTATAACTAATCTTTGAATACTGATGAGACCCGGCATGTCACATGCCCACAAAATTTGATCCACTCAAGACCTAAAACTTCACCCATAACATATATCTCATGCTTCTCACAAGTTACAGATGCAAGAATAAATTCAATAATAAATGTATGAAGTGTGCAAGAAAAAGACTCATTTGAACACACCTATTCTCAATACCCAATTATATTATCATTTTTTTTCTCTCTAAAAATCTTTCTAGCTTTGACTCCAGTTGTTTTAGAAGAAAAATGTAAAATAAAGGGAGAGGATTTAAAACCACCAGAATACTAGCCAGCAATAATTGTTAGCCTATTCTTTCATAGATGCTTTGATTGAGATAGCTCCAAAACAATAACACTCATCTACAAGTAACAAGGAAACCTTTCATCGGCCAGTTTTAGCTCGTTTCATTCCACTGGAGTTGAATGGAGATACACTTCCACTTGGTCCAGGACTCTCTTCTCTGAAATTTGAATTCAGCATCGCCAATTCACGCAACTGCTGCCTCTTAATATAGTCCTCAGACTCTTCCTGTATATCAAAAGTTGACAACAGAGAGTAAATATAAAAATCTCTTCACAGCTAAAAGATTAATCAACAAAGTGGTTACCATATGGAAGTTTCAGCATTTCTGATTTCCAACAATAAGATGGTTGTGTTAAGGAGGGGAGGTATTGTTCTACATACTAGAGCTTGAGGAAAAATGTTTAATTTGCACAATGTTTTAAGATATTTTGCACCAACTTAATCTGCTAGCTTGAAGTGATTCCAACAGAATATTTCAGGAAAAAGGCAAAGGTACAAGAGGTAAACCATCTGAACTTCAACTGAATGCCAATAAGTCAACTTAGACTCCTTTGAAGTTCATGCCAAACTTCAGATTTAACTTAAAAAATTCAAAACAATGCAAATAACTTGTTTGTTTACATTTCCTATTGAATTTTCAAGCTTTTAAAAATGTGAACTTTTTGGGATCACAAATTTAATACTGGCAGGAGATAAAAGTAAACCACAATAGCAGTCAGCTCACACAGCAAACCCACAGGGCAGAAGATTAAGACATGAGAAGTAACTTACCACAGGTTTGAGCAATTCTTCTATAATTTCCTGAGCTTGCCGGAGTCTTAAGTCAACAACATTAGCAGGTAAATCAGCCTCAATCAAAATGTGGAGTTGCTCATTGAGATGCTCATAGCCTGGTCTTCCTCTTAATTTTTCTTCCTGTAAGATTAAAAGGATAATAATCTCAGTCGTTAAACAAGAGTAATATATAGATCAATAAAAATAAGCATCACATTTATTTCACACTTTGCTATATTAGACCTGGAAAGTCATATCAAGACCATCATTACCTTGTCTGGATCTTTTATTGAACCCTTTCCTCTAATATACACACGACAACCTGTAGAAGCTTCTACCCGTTTTAGAGAATTGCCTCTGGGTCCCAGAAGTCTTCCAACAAAATTGAACTAATGCAACAAATAGAAAAGAAAATTTTCAGCTGTCTGATCAATTAATTGATTTGTCTTTACGAAAATGGTATCAATATATAAGAGCTTACATTGGGGTATGTATCAACTGGAATTTCCAAGCGCAAAATCCTCTTAACTGTGTATGAACTAGGACTTGCAGGTGCAACTTGCCAGTCCATTGTCATTCCAGGAGTTCCGCGTAATCTCTGTTTAGCAGGGGGCAAAATAATAACATTATCTATGTATAAAAGCTCAAATACTGCAAGAAAAGAACATGATGAAGAACTAGAACTAGGGACAAAGTCTTTTTGTCATTTAAAAAAAGAAAACCAGAAAATAACATATAATACTCAAAATTGAAAAAGAACCCATAATTAAATAAATTCATGATAAATAAGTAACAGTTTACGCAAATAATCACCTGCCTAGGACTCTAGGAGCAATAAGAACATAGTAATGAAGTCAGAAATGAAGGATGATCGTGAAAATAATAATAAAAGAATGCAGCAAATTAGATATAAAAATTAGCAGAATGTAAACTGGAAAGTCTAAATGAAGAAGAAAGAATGGAACACAGTTACAAAGATATGTAAAGTATGAAGACAAAGGTCAAAATAGAGTTAACTTTTGCGGAATGTTGAAGGAAGAAGGGTTTCAAATCCTATTATGTTTATGAAGCAAAAAATGGGGGAGAAAACAGAACTTGAACAACACCCCCCCCCCCCCCCCCCCCCCCCCCCCCCCACACACACAATTTTATCTTTTGTAGAAAGCTACATATTGATATAGGTTTTAGGTATTGTAAATTATGGGGAAACCCAAAAATTCACTTTTCTCTCTTTTCCAAGGTCCTTAGTTCACATATAACTAACATCTTTTGCTTTTACCAAGAACAGGCTTTACTTTCTTTGCATTCTGTTATTCGACAAAAGGAGTAAGCACAATATGTCATGCGATGAATAAATCTTGCACCACAATCCAGGCCATTGGGCTAACAGTAAATGACAAAATCTTAGCACTTTCAAATTTAGGAATTAAACAAGCATATGTGAGAATATATAACAGTCTTTTAAAGTAGCAAAAACAAAATTGACATCTCCATGAACAGATGATGACAAGCATAAATTGATGATACAAAGTTTGGAGGTAGCAGTCACCTCCTGCTGAAGACTATTCCATCCACCCAATCCCGTTCCAGTGACACTTGACATGAGGTTTGAAGAAGCCATAGGACTAGGGCTTCTATGCCGCAGTCTGTCAAAGTCACCAAAACCTTGATTGGACAGCATTCCAGAAACTCTTAATATTTCTGCACAGAGAGAACTGTTGTAATGAGAAACCCATATGTACTACTAAATGGAAAAGAACCACGATAAATAAATATTTGTATTGTTTTTAAACAAGAGGAAAGAGCAGATATTGTGGAATGAAGGAACTAATCTCCCTGTTTAGGAGGGGAGAAACAAATCTACCTCCTTATCGGGTTATGATTTTGGTCACTTTTCCCTTCCCCCTCTCTTTTACCTCTCATCCAATCATAAAAAACATATTTTCCCAACAGACACCATGCCAAATACTTGAACAAAGTCAAAACCACGTTATGCTCTACAGTGGCAATCTGGGGTTTTAAAAAGTTGGAAGTGAAGTGAGTGGCAGAGATCCAGAATAGAAAAGAAACCTTGATTCAAGAGACGACTGCATATGGGAAGGGCTTGCATGAAGGGACCAAACTTCTGATGCTCTGCCAGCAACTCCGTAAGGTACTGACTGAAAACACAAAAGAATTGAATTCAGTTCAGAGTGAGCGATTGACGTCAGCCCTAGTAATCTAGTTCAATAGCATAAATACCTGTCGACTTCTGGGTTGGTTCTAATCTGAGGAGAAGCAGCTCTCACTGGTGAGAAGTTGGAGTTATACAGGCCCGACATCGCTCAAGCTAAACCTAAACGTGGTTGGAGACCAGACCTAAACCAGCCGTAGGTTTAGTTAGTGTCTGTCGTCAAATGCTGGCTGGAGACTCAATTTTACTTCCAAGAAACAAATCCTTATTTAATTATAATACTACTTGTTTTGTTTTGTTTGTCCAAAAAAAGATATAGGTGTAGAGAGAGTGGAGACACGTGTTGGGCATGCAAAGAATCAAAAGGGGTTGTGTTGAAAGCAGTGGAAACCCCAATAGGCAACTATTATAATGTTTGCCAACGGTAATTGACTGGACCCACTCTCTTTTACCTCTTCTCAATCTGTCCTTTCCCCTCTAATTAATCTCCATTGTTTCCCTGTGCTAATAACATCTTCAATTCAAATTAGTTTAAATGAGTTTTTTAAGTTATTTTTTTGTGATTTTTAAAATTTCATCTTATTATAAGAAATTTATATATAATTTTACTGCAGATTAAAATTTTTAAAAAACTCATATTTTTATATTTTTTATTTTTACTTAATTATAATTTATTATAGTATTGTTATGCATTAAATAAATATTATTTTTTATTATTAAAAAATAATTTTTTACAATTTCTTGCATAAATTATATATTTTATTCTTAAGAAATTTTTTGTCACATTACTCTAATAAAAAAGAAACGATAAAAAATAATTTCTTCACTTAACAAAACCTTAAAAAAATCTCATTCAAAATACTCTAACTAATGTTATTGTAATATTGATTAAAAACTTAAAAAAGGAAAATATTTATAATATAAACCATAAGAGAATATAAAAAAGTTACGTGTCTCGATATAAATCTTTTTTTATTTTAATCTCTTAATCAATGTATTACAGATACGGATTAATATTTATCTTCCTATTATTTCGAATATATATATATATATATATATATATATATATATATATATATATATATTGTTTAACAGAACCTTAATTATTAATATAATAAAATCTATAATCTATAGCAATAAAAAATTGTTATAATAACAAATAATTAAAACTGGTTGATATCACGTCTATTTTTTCTGTGCTTGCATGATTTAGTTTAATTTTTTATTTACTCTTATTCACATTTTATTTATATTGGTCCTGTGTACCGGGGGGAGATAACCTGGTATTTCAAGTGAGCAAACATAAAAAAAAAAATTATTAAGATGTATTTTAAAAATAATATATTAAACTGAATCATTATATTATAACAAGCATCGATTGTTTTCTTTGGCTTGAATAACTTTTTAATTTCTATAAAAATTATAACGTTTTATTTTTTATCTTTTTAATTTTTATATTTGTGTTCTTATTAAATATTTTATTTCAATTTTAATCATTTGCATTACATTAGGATTTACTATTAAGTGATGACCTATTTAATAGAGATAGGTTTATAAGTCTGATTTTCTTAGACCATTTTCAATGCATGCATACTATTTGGATTTAATGTTTTTGAAAAAAAAAACTTTGAATTTAATAACTATAACATCATATTTTACTCTTTTAGTTTTTATCACCAACCTCTCTTTGTTAAGAATTGAGGTAGAAATAGAATGACATGATTTTAATATGTATACTAATGGGGATTATATTTAGTAAGCAAAATAGTTGTGTAGGAGAAGAAAGACAAAATGATAGAAACTTGTAACATTTTTTATTTATTATGTTTATTTCACATAAGCACTCTATCTTATATAGAGTTGTACATCACAAGTTTAGTTAATAACTAACAAAACTAACCTATTTGAATTAACTATCTAACACCCTCCATTAATTCAAAGAGCCAAAACTCCTAATTCTTTTCTTAACTTCTTAGATCGCTTAGCTTTCATTGCTTTAGTAAGCACATCATTAGTTTGCAATTTTGTTGGACAATACACGATTTCAATTATTCCCTTATTCACTTGCTCCCATAGAAAATGAAATTTAGTTTCAATATATTTACTCCTACCATGAGAAACCGAGTTCTTTGCCATATTAATAGCAAACTTGTTATAAACTAATAGTTGCATAGGCTTTTTCTCATTAATCTTTATCTCCATTAGCAATGAATCAAGCCATATAGCTTGACATGCGGCAAATGACCCAACTATATATTCAGCCTCACAAGATGACAAAGCCATAACAGGTTGTTTCTTAGTACACCAAAGATTGGTGCTCCTAAAAACTTGAACAAGTTCCCTGAAGTGTTTTTCCTATCTACTTTATCACCACTTCAATCCAAGTCAGAATAGCCATGCAACTCCACTGCTTTCTATTCTTTATTACTAGGAACTAGCACACTATATTTCAGAGTTCCCTTTAAGTACTTGAATACTCTTTTGGCAATCTTTAAGTGAGACTTCCTCGGTTCAACCATAAATCTACTCACTAAACCAATTGCAAAGCAAATATCAGGTGCTATTGCATATGTACCTTAAAGAGCCAACTAATTGCTTGAACAATGTGGAATCAACCAACTTATCATCTTCATTTATATTGTCTAGCTTGATACTCACTTTTGCAGGAGTTGTTGCAGGGTTATAATCCGCCATATTGAACCTCTTTAGTACATCACTAACATACTTCTTTTGATGTAGAACAATTATTCTTGATGTTGTTACAAACTCCAAGCCTATGAAATATGCCAATCTACCCAAGTTTGACATTTCAAACTCAGTCATCATTAGTGGAGCCCAAAAAAATCCAACAAATCTCCTCCCTCACAACTATGTGGAGGTGACTGCCAAACCGACGATCTCATAACAAGCTTCAAACTTCATTGCATCCAGCCACTTTCTCTTTTCTTCACTTTCCATGGCTTTTCTAAAACACCCAGGCTCTCCATCATCTGTTAGGATCACATACTCATTAGTAGAATACCTCTTAAAAGGTTGTCTCTCCTTATTGGACCTCATGAGTTGAACTTGAGGTGGTTCGGTAGCATCATCAAGATTTTCATCTTATGACATGTCATGCTCATCTTCATCATCAGCAGTAGGAACATCAACCTCCTCTCCAAGTTGCTGGACACCAACATCATTTTGAATATCAGTATTCAGATTCTAAATAGGCGACTGAAGTGGTTCAAAATCAGTCACACCATTATCTTCCTTGGGTGTAGACTTCTCCACATTATTAATGTCTTCAATGGTTTGGTTTCCCATGAATTTCACATCACGGCTTCTAACAAGCTTCTTCTTAACAGGATCATAGAACCTGTAACCAAATTCATTCTCACCATAACAAATGAAGATACACTACCTTGACTTTGCATCCAACTTGGATCTCTCATCCTTTGGAACATGCACAAAAGCCTTGCAACCAAAAACTCTTAAGTGATCATACTTCACATTCTTGCCAAACCAAATTTTGTTCAGCACCTCACTATTCAAAGCAACAACAGGACTAAGATTGATAACATGCACTGCCATGTACATTGCCTCACCCCAAAAGTGCTTGGGTAACTTTGCTTTAGAGAGCATACATCTCACTCTCTCAATTAATGTCTTGTTCATCTTTTCTGCCAAACCATTCAGTTGAGGACTTTTAGGAGGAGTTTTCTCATGAGCAATGTCATGCTGCTTGCAGTAGACATCAAATGGTCCACAATACTCCCCATCATTGTCAGTATGAATGCATTTCAGCTTCTTGCCTGACTGCCTCTCAACTAAGACATGAAACTCCTTGAACATCTCAAGAACTTGGTCTTCCGTCTTCAAAGCATAGACCCAAAGTTTCCTGGAATAGTCATCAATGAAGGTAACAAAATAAAGTGTTACACTAAAGGATTTCACCTTCAAAGGGCCACAAAAACATCTGAATGCACCAATTCAAGCAACTTAGATTTTCTGGAGGGAGGATGCTTCTTGAAGGATACTCTGGTTTGTTTACCAACCATGCAATAGGAACATTTCTCTAAATTTGCATTCTTCAATCCTGGAAGCATATCCTTCTTGGCTAAACAATTCAGCCCATTCTCACTGATATGACTAAGCCTTCGGTGCCACAAAGAGGCAACCAAAGCTTTCATGCAATACAACTTTTAAATTTTCTCCCTCTTGGCCACAACCAAATCACCCTTGGTGAGTTTCCACTTTGCAGAACCAAAGTGGTTATCATAACCAACATCATCAAGTACCTGCACAAAGATCAAATTAAAGCGGACATCCGAAGCATGTTTCACTCCTCTAAGTAGCAACTACATTCCCATGTTGGTTTGCAAACAAACATCACCAACACCAATCACCTTGGACACGCCATCATTACCCATCTTCAAGACTCCAAAATCACCTGGAGTGTAAGATGTGAATAACTCCTTACTGGCTGTAACATACAGTGTAGCACCACTATCAATTATCCACATGCTCTCATTAGATACAAGATTAAGTGAGTCAAGGTCATGGAGAATAACAAGATCATCATTAGTAGCAGTAGTCACACGGTCATCATCATGATCCTTCTTGTCTTTACTCTCCTTCTTCCATAGAAAACAATTCCTCGGGATATGCCCTGTTTTGTGACAATAATGGCACTCAACATTCTTGTATGGAGACCTAGACTTGCTCCTGCTCTTGTCTCTATCACCCTTCATCTTCTTCTCTTGGCTTCTCCCCCTGTTTTCAGTAGCAAGCACTTCTGATTGAGAAGAAGTACCTTGCGCCTTTCTTCTCATCTCTTCATTAAGAGCACTAGTTTTTGCCATTTGCAAAGTAACAATACCATTAGGGGCAACACTAATCATGGAAACCCGAAATGTCTTCCACGAATCAGGTAAAGTTATTAATAGGAACAATCCCAACACATCATCATCAAAGTTGATACCTGCGACTAACAATTGATCGCAACATCCTTGAAATTCACTCAAGTGCTCAGTAAATGGAATTTTGTCCTTATACTTCAATTCAACAAAGTTCTTCAACAGGTACAATTTGTTGCTCCCTGATTTAGAAGCATACAAGGACTCTAGAGTTTGCCATATAGTTCCCACATGTGTCTCATGAGAAATAAGATTGTAAATAGGTTCATATGCAAAGTGTGTAATAAAACCACATACGCGTTCATGTTCAAAACCCCACTCTTCATTAGACATAGAATCTGGCTTCTGTGTTCTAAAGACTCGAAGATGCATATTCCTCACAAATAACAAGTCCTTCATCTTGCCCTTCCAAAAGTGATAGTTTGCTCCACTCAAGGATACCATCTTCATATGTGCCTCCATCGTTCAAGCAAGTAGAAAAACAACCCCTTAACCAAAGAGCTCTGATACCACTTTGATGGGGAAAATAAATCAATACAATAACAAACTCAATAACAGAGTAATAGGTAGCGAAAATAAATTTTCCCTAACTTGGAAAAACCTATGAAGAACACCAATAAAATATAGAGTGCAAAATAAAAATCAAGAACACACAAGAGACACAATTCATTTAACGTGAAAAACCCCTCAATGCAAGGGTAAAAACCATGAGTCGTTCAGACTAAAGAAATAACTCTACTATAATCAATAAAGGTACAAGAGAGTCTCTAACAAGTGTACTAAAACATGCTACAAACAGTCAAATCCAAATATGAACACCAATGTTTACAATAGAAAAACAAGAAGATGAAACCCAAAATGTATAATAGAGAATGTGAAACACTTATCTCCCTCTATAGATATCTTTTTGACAATCCAATAGGAAAATTTGAAGTATCACATGTGTAGAACCCATTGTCCAAAAATTAGCTCGATCCAATGGTGAACAAATCCGAAATTGCAATCTGAAAAACGTTATCTAGTGAGTGTGTGAAAATCACAATGATTTTTCCTCTCCTTTCTCTCTCAATGTTTTGTAACTATTTTTACCTCACAAATGAGTCTCTCTTTTTCACCCTAATCTAACCCCTCTCCACTTAAATAAGTGAGACAAAATGGGTCTTCTCATTTAGGTTTTTACTCCACATAGGAAGGGAGTTCAAAAAAACCCATCACATTTAAAGGACCATTCAAGAATTCAAATTTGCCATCAATTACTACTAGCTAAGGCAACAAACAACCTTATTGTCTCAAGCCTAGCCACTAGTGCAAAAACTTTTGTATAATCTACACCAGGCTTTTTCTTGAATTCTCTAACTCACCAATCTAGCTTTGTGTCTTGCAATAGACCCATTAGGATTTAGTTTTAGTTTAAACACCCATTTGACATCAATTGATTTCTTGTTCAAAGGTAATTCAACTAGCTCCTAAGTGTGGTTCCTCTCAATAGCCTTTAATTCTTCCATAATTGCTTTCTTCCAAACATATTCCTTCATGGCTTCTTCATGATCAATTGGTTCTGCATCTGCCAGTAAAGCAAAATGCACTAAATCACCTTCGGGTGTTACTTCAATTTCATGAAGCATTTCAAAGTTTGTATACTTGGCTGGAAACTCCCTGTCCCTTTGTGATTTTTGGTTCTAAGCCACATTAGATGTTGTATCTTTTTCATTTTGTACTAGAATTATTGAGTTCGGGTTGCTCATTTGGTTCTTCGAATCCCATGACTCAACCTCACTCACCATCACATCTCTACTCACTTCGATTTTTTGCTTTGCTGGATTGAAAAGTCTATATGCTCTAATGGCATGATAGCCAACTAGAATCATGACTTCACTCTTATCTTGCAATTTCTTTCTGTTTGCATCATTCTCATTTTTAAAACACAAAAAGCCCAAAATTCTCAAATGACTCATAGTTGTTTTCTACTAGTCTAATACTCATATGGCACCTTTTCTTTGAGCCTTTTAGTGGGACATCTATTGAGCAAATAGGCTGTTGTGGTAACTGCGTCACCCCAAAAGGAATGTGGCAAATTCTTCTGCTTCATCATGCTCTTAGCATGTTGAGTACAATTCCATTCCTTCTTTCTGCCAATCCATTGTGCCAAGGGGTGTAAGAAGTTATGACTTCATGTTAAATGTCAAACTTTTCACAAAATGACTCAAATTCCTTTGGTGTGTACTCCCCTCCTTCATCTGTTCTTAGAACCTTGATGAATTTGTCACTTTGTCTTTCAACTAGGGGTGTAAGTAGGTTGGGTTGGATCGAGTCTTATCTATTTTTTTAACTCAATCTAATTAAACTTAATTGGGTTGGATTAGATTAAGTTTATCTTTTTTTTTGTCAACCCAATCAAATTTTAATTGGATTGATTATCGGATTGAGCCATTAAAAAATTGTCATATTTAAGTCTTGGAAAAAAAATAAAAAAAACCATCAAATTCAAAAAATAATAAGATATTTTTTAAGAAAAATACTATTCATATGATAAACAATAATCATTAATAAAATTCAATAATCATAAAACATAACAAAATTTGTAAATCCAAGTACTACTAGTGTTTGAGTTTTTGCACCAATGAAATAGTTTGCTTATAAAAAAAAATGCAACATATAAGAAGATATAAAGTTATAATCAATTACCTATTACAAAATTAATTTTTTTTATTGATTTTACTCTTTTTTATCTTTTAATTAATTCTTTATAATTTTAAATTTTTTAAAAATTTATTAAGTCTTTTAAAATCCTATAAATTTATCAAATTCTTTTGAATCTCATGAATTTATATATTATAAATTCATGAAAATCTAAATTATAAAATTCTAATCATATAATTTTTTTAAAATCTTAAAAATCAATACATTCTTATAAAATATTTTAAAATACTAATCTAATACATTCTTCATAAATGTGTAGAATTACAAATGTAAAAAAAATGAAGAAACTAAAATAAAAAATTATATCAATACAATTACAAAAGTCATCGAAATCTAGCAAAAATAACCTCACTTCCACTCCAAACAATCAACACAGAATTCAGTATCTCACTCCAAAATGCAGCCCATAGCGGGAACCACAAAACAACCAACAACACTTTTGAATCCCATCTTCGCCACACCAGAATCACGCGCACCGAACAGCTACCCAGGCCTCAGCACCAGCACTGGATCTGCATCAAACAGAGAACGAAGAAGAAATCAGAAAAAAAAAACAGCTCAAACACCAACATCGAATGTGCATCAGAAAAAGCCAAGAGAAAAACGAAAAAGAGAAGGAAAAAAATGTAATCAGAATAGAAATAAAAAAAATCCGCTCCAAAGTCGCTCTCCTTCTCTATCAAAAACTCTTCTGCGCCGCACTCACTCCACCTTCTTCTTCCGATTCCCTGAAACCCCGTCTTGAAAGGTGACATTATTTAAAATCTTCATTCATGCTCAATGCAGCCTCTGAGCGCTTCCGCTCTCTCTTTTCACGATTTCAACCCATTTTTCTCATCTCCCACGTCCACAATGATGAACTCATTTACTCCTTCCACGCCTTTTTTCAACGCTGCTTCACTCTCCAACAAGCTCGTCAGCTTCACTCCCAATTGGTTCTCACCACCGCGCATCGTTTACCCTTCTTGGCCGCTAGGCTCATAGCCGTTTACGCCCGCTTTGCCTTTCTCTCTCACGCTCGCAAAGTCTTTGATGCAATCCCTCTTGAGTCACTCCACCATCTTCTTTTGTGGAACTCCATTATCAGAGCCAATGTCTCTCATGGGTACCATCAACACGCACTTGAGCTTTATGTTGAAATGCGAAAGCTTGGATTTTTGCCTGATGGTTTCACTCTTCCATTGGTAATACGGGCTTGCTCGTCTCTGGGTAGCTCTTATCTCTGCAGGATTGTCCATTGTCATGCTTTGCAAATGGGGTTTCGGAATCACCTTCATGTCGTGAATGAACTCGTGGGTATGTATGGGAAGCTTGGGCGAATGGAGGATGCACGCCAACTGTTTGACGGAATGTTTGTGAGAAGTATTGTCTCTTGGAATACTATGGTTTCAGGTTATGCCTTAAATCGTGATTCTCTTGGTGCTTCTAGGGTTTTTAAGCGGATGGAGTTGGAAGGTTTGCAGCCGAACTCTGTGACGTGGACCTCACTCTTGTCGAGCCATGCTAGATGTGGGCTTTATGATGAAACTCTTGAGTTGTTTAAGGTGATGAGGACAAGGGGAATTGAAATTGGTGCCGAAGCACTGGCTGTGGTGTTATCTGTGTGTGCTGATATGGCTGAAGTTGACTGGGGCAAAGAAATCCATGGGTATGTTGTTAAAGGTGGATATGAAGATTATTTGTTTGTGAAAAATGCACTAATAGGGACTTATGGGAAGCACCAACATATGGGGGATGCACATAAAGTATTTTTGGAAATCAAGAACAAGAACCTAGTGAGTTGGAATGCTTTGATATCGTCATATGCTGAATCTGGATTGTGTGACGAAGCCTATGCAGCATTTTTGCATATGGAGAAATCAGATTCAGATGACCATTCCCTGGTGAGGCCCAATGTGATAAGTTGGAGTGCAGTGATTAGTGGTTTTGCGTATAAGGGGCGTGGTGAGAAGTCACTAGAACTGTTTAGGCAAATGCAGCTTGCCAAAGTAATGGCCAATTGTGTGACAATTTCCAGCGTTTTATCAGTTTGTGCTGAGTTAGCAGCATTGAACCTTGGAAGGGAGCTCCATGGTTATGCCATTAGGAATATGATGAGTGACAATATTTTGGTGGGAAATGGTCTGATTAACATGTATATGAAGTGTGGGGATTTCAAGGAAGGACATTTAGTGTTTGATAACATTGAGGGTAGAGATTTAATCTCATGGAACTCTTTAATTGGTGGTTATGGAATGCATGGGCTTGGTGAGAATGCTTTGAGAACTTTTAATGAGATGATTAGAGCCAGAATGAAGCCAGACAACATCACTTTTGTTGCTATTCTATCTGCTTGCAGTCACGCTGGACTTGTTGCTGCTGGTCGTAACCTTTTTGATCAGATGGTCACAGAGTTTAGGATTGAACCCAATGTAGAGCACTACGCATGCATGGTTGATCTCCTTGGTCGTGCTGGACTTTTGAAAGAAGCAACTGATATTGTTCGAAACATGCCAATTGAACCTAATGAGTATGTTTGGGGAGCTCTTCTGAACTCATGCAGAATGTACAAAGATATGGACATTGTAGAAGAAACAGCTTCACAAATTCTAACCCTGAAGTCAAAAATAACTGGGAGCTTCATGCTGCTGTCAAATATTTATGCTGCAAATGGAAGATGGGATGACTCTGCAAGAGTGAGGGTGTCGGCAAGGACAAAAGGTCTAAAAAAAATACCTGGCCAGAGTTGGATTGAGGTGAGAAAGAAAGTTTACACATTTTCAGCAGGGAATTTAGTCCATTTCGGTCTGGAAGATATTTATGTGATCCTTGAAGAATTGAATCTTCACATGGCGAGTGAAAACTATAAACTTGATAGCCAATAAGAGCTCTTGTTGCAAACTGAGCCGAGAAGCTAGATATTATGTCATTCCATGACTTATTCCGTCAATTACTGGAAAATGCCACACTGAATCCGAGTTATTGAGAAAATTAAATAAAGAAAAATATTCTTGGATACCCCTGTGCTCTCTGCATCATAACACAGAGATTGGAGAAAGAAAGAATTTTTTTTGATATGATTGTTAATGTGATGTAACAGAAAGAAATGCAACAACTCAGCTTCCTTCCAATTTGACTGGGGTTAAGATTGCCGAATTGAGATTAAGGAGTGGCACCATGAGGAGAAGGGGGTTTCCCATTTACAACAAGTTTGAGATTCCCATAGGGGTCATTACCAAACCATATGTAAAGAGGCTGGTTTTGGTGAACCAATATTTAGGGAATTGGCCCATCAGCTACTACCCTTTGCACAATTACACATACTTGGCTCCAGTCCTGGGACTCATGGCTTCCAATGCCTCCAATTTGTCAGCTACTAATTTACCAATGCTCCATGTTAATTCCTGCTCTGGCTCCAGTCCCTATCAAGGTCAAGTTCCACCATGTCAAACTTCCTGCTCTGGGTGCTGTTGCAAAACGTGTTGGTTTGATTTGCAGGGTTCATCCAATTTCAGCATTGTAACAGGAGGTAACACTTGCTCCACCCACTCGCAGGGCCATTTTTTTACCGTTGCCGAGTCTTCTGCTCTTCCACCACCGGCTCCTTCTCAACCGCCGTCACCAGCAGCAGCTGCAGCAGTTGTTCCAAAGGAGAGCAAGAGTAGCAACAAGGTTGGGGTTATTGTGGGGTCTGTCTTGGGTGGACTTGTATTCTTAGTTTTGCTGAGTTTGCTGGTTTTGTGGCTGCTTAAGTACTAACAAAATAAGAAAATACAACAGATGGAAAGGGCTGCAGATTCTGGAGAAGCACTTAATATGGCCTCTGTTGGGGATACTAAAGCACCTGCTGCCACGGTTACTCGAACGCAGCCTACCCTTGAACATGAATATGCGCCCTGACACACTCATGTGCAAGCTCCGTTGCTGTATTCATAAATTCTTCAAACACCTCTTTTTGGTGGTTGTTTGCTTAGGCTCTTCTCTTCTCCTTGGTTTGTTTATGCTGGCGGTAAATGGTAATATAGTATAGATTTTTTGTGTAAAGTAAATCTGTTTATTATTATCCCTTTGTGATTCATTGTGGTGTGAATGTATGTACCAGCCCAAAGTGATTCTATATGTGATGAATTCAGTAGTTCCATTGACAAGGAATAAAAATGTAGGTCCTACTTTTGGGATTATTTTTACTGATCCTCTTTGCTCCTGTTTTGAAACTTGATAAATTGGTATGAATTGTTGGCTCACAAATGCCTGTTATTGCTCCTGCAAAAAGCATTCTTGGGAATTCATTGTGGGCTTCTTTTTGCCTTGTCTCTGCTTTTGTTGGCATTGTATTGCTAATAGTAGGATTTAGGTAGGATATAGAAAAGGGAACTTGATCATGAAGAAAGCAAATGGCTTAGAATTAGATTATTAAAGTAGTAACCGTGGCTGTGCTCATTGTATGTTCCTAGTCTCCAAATCATGTTTCCAAGCAAACAAGTGAGCAAAGTAACTCAAGATATGCTGCTGAGTGCTGGCCCTGGCAGCACATCAATCTTCATACTTTTGCTTGCAATGCTTTCCTATCCTCTATCCTTCAAAAGAACCACAAAGAAAGAAAGAAAGAACATCCTACCAACCATAAGTTGTGCATAAAACTAACTTGCACGACTTGCATAAGCAACCATCCATTGATTCATTTGTACTATGAATGATGATAACACTGAAACTAGTGCACATAATTGATGGACAAGAATGATTGATTTTCCTGCCCTTCTCAGGGTGTGAATGTTTGACTAGATAGACATATGGGGTCGGTTACATGGTTTCAGTTTTCAAGGATGAAATTCAGATGTGAAATGTAGTGTCCAAAATTGCAGCCCACCACTTAAGTTTTGATGTGTGCGGTAGAATGAACAGTGGATATCCGGTTTTGCCCTCTGAATGCCTAGATGACACATTGCACCGTATAATTGGTCCACACATCCAAGAAACTTGGGCTGGGTTCCTTTCACTTCATTCACTCGTTCTCCAACAAGCCTGTGCCGCGACGCGCTTCCCGCAGCAATGTGAAGCCTCTCTCTCCCCATCCCAGAACCCCTCCCTACGAACCCGACCCGTCTCCAGCTCCTCCAGTCTGCCATCGCCCTCTCCTCCGACAATCTCGCCACCGTGCAGATCATGGCTCTTAATATCAAAGTTTCTCAAGAACACTAAAAACCGAATAAACTAAAAACCAAACGGATTATAAAATTGAAAAATCGCAATTTTTTTATTGGATTGGGTAGGATTTCACATTTAATTTTAGAAACTAATCAAAATTAAACTTATACATGTACATATGTTTTTATTTATAAATTTGTAATATTACTCATTTTTATTTTTATTTCTTCTATATTTATAAAATATATATGAAAAATATATTTAACTAAAGATATTTTTACTAGTTAAAATATGAAATATTCTATTATTAGTTATATAATGACATATAAATAAAATATTTGATATTTTGAATTATTTTTTATTATATATTTTATTTTTATCTAATATTTTCTAAAAAGTTAAAAGTAGGATTAAGATTAAAAACATATCTAATTCAAACTATTTTAAATTGAATTGAATTAGATTAAAAGTTTAAATTAAATTGATTGAATAATAAATTAATAAAACCAAAATGATTGGGTCTGATGGTTTTTTTCTTCAAAATCATCAAATTCAATCTGCAAACACTCCTAGATGTGATCGTGAGCATGTCTCCTTGAAAAGAAAAAAGAAAAACAAAGATGAGTTTGATATGACTGGAAGCTGTGAATCATAGCAGCCAACGCTTAGTATTACATCCTCATACCCGAGTCTCTATTTATTCTATTATATACCCTCTTCTTACAATTTATAGGTTGATGGAGCAGTACAGAAGGCAACATTCTTTAGTTGTGTGCAGTTAATATATGAGTGATTTGGTGTCTATGGTCACAGAAATTCTAGAATTTTCAATGATATTGTTTTGCTATTACTCTCTCTATAGGATAAGTTCCTAATAGCCTCTTTATGTTGCTTAGCTAGTGGCTGTTTTAGAATGGGTTCTTTGTTGGATATTTAGAGGGATTGCCTAGATTATTCTCTTTCATGTGATATCTTTTACGTAGCTTCTTTGTTTTGTTTAGTGGTTTCTTACTTTCTTTAGTTGTTCATATACTTTTGCTCTTTTACTCTTTGATATATTTTTTTTCTTTTTATCAAAAAAAAGAACTTGTGATTTCGACAACTTTCGACAACTAAAAGGACAATTGACATCTGTACATTTTTTCATGCTCAGGGTAACATCACTAACATGTGTCTGTGAGCTTTTTTCCGAAGAAAGCTAACAGGTACCTTGAGCTTGAGGTTTGATTTTCTTTTGTCAAATTAAACTCAATTCTCTTGTAGTTTCAACCTTTCTCAATTTGGTTAAGTTACAAACGTTAGCCTTCTATTTGGCACGATAGCTTAACATTTTATCACCCCTAACTTTTGTTTTTTACGGGGGTAATATATGTAAAAAAAAAAAAAAAAACCTCTAGCGAGTAAGGGGTGAGTGACACAAAACAAAAATGCAGGGGTAATCAGAAAGTGGGTGAACCTACATGTGGATAAAATGTAATTTATCCTTTTCTTTACGCATAAAATTATAGAATAGAAATCATAACTTCTCTTGTGTTGGAAAATGTAGGTTGTTTTATCAGTGTGGTTGTGAAGGAAATGTTTTGTTTTTCTGATGCTCCAGCTTTTCCAAGGAAGCAGAATGGATCAATCACTACAATTGGACTTAGATATGTTTCTTGCCTTTTAGAATTTTGAAGGACTTTTGTGATTGAGAATAGAACTCGATATTGATGGTTTATGAATAATTAGACAAGCCAATCCATACTTCGCGAAAATTGGAAAGAAAATGAGAAGGATTGTGCCCTATTTTTCATTATCTTTTCAACAAAACAAAACAAATCCTTGCCTCCACTCAGCTGTGTGTATTTCTAATATGCATCTTGTCTTGAAATCAATTTTGCGTCACGAGGTTTAAGCTATTCTGCATAAATGTCAAGATGCTCTGATGCAGCTTGAGGTTATGCTGACCCGTCCTATTCATTTGTTTGGTTATTAGGCACAAACAATATTGAGTAATGCAATATATTATGACCCCTAGCCAGTTTTGCATGCAAATTTTGTGAAGTTTGTCTTTCAAATTGTCTATTACATCAATCGGCTTTTTTTTCTTTCAAATGTCATTAAGTAAAAATGTACTAAATAATTAGGTGATATGGTGGAAAGAGATTATAAAAATTAAATATATTCACATCAGGAGGACATTGAAGGGAGGATGGAGTGTCCCAAGACTCAGAGGCTCCACTATGCTCCATCCCAGCTATGCCTTAACCATTAACTTGAGGTGAAGCTTGAAGTTCATCTCTATTTATATGAAGTGTTTTCTCGACAACTCTTTACATGTGTTCTCATAATATTGATTCTCAAAAGACCCGTGTTTATATATGATCATGTTGATTCGGTATGTGGTATGAGTGCATTGTTGCATTTATGTGTCATGTCAGAAATGCGATGTCTCACTTAGTTTGTTCCTAGACTTAGTCATAACTTGGTCGGCCCTTGAGATGAGTCGGTCAATCGTTAGAGATGAGTCGGTGTCTAGAGATGATAGAGTCTTTAATATGTTATATTCTCATAACATAAAGAATGCAAAGTATAAGTACTTAAAAGAATTATTTTAGAAAAAATATATATTTGTTGATATTTTAATATTATTAACTAAATTAAATAAATTCACTAATTCTTGTGAAGCAGTTAAAAACAAGTCTTATAAATAGGACTAAAGATAGGAATAACTATAGTATTAGTGACATAAAATGTAGTTTGGTTACTTGGAGAAAAGGTTAGATACTATTTGGTTTGAAAAAATATTTCTTTGTTTTCTTATTTTGTTGTAAAAAAATTATTTGTAAAAGTTTATATAAGAAATAATGAAAATAAATTATTTTTTCACTTTTTTATACAAATATTTTAATATAAGAAATACAGTTAAAATAAGGTGTCCTTTTTGTATTTAAAAGTGGAAACATAAAATATTTAGTTTTCACACCAAATGACCCCTTAGGAACTTTCACGTTTGAAAAAAAAATATTTTTTTTAGAAATTTTGCATTTGTATCTTTAATTATAAAGTGACACTTTTTTTAATATTTATATAGATAACAATGAAAATAAATTCCAAACATAAGAAATAAAGTAAAATATGATAACATTTTTTAGTCAAAGATAAAAAAATAGAAAATATTTTTTAAAAAATTAAATAATCCCTTAAGTTTTGCAATATACTAGGTAGCTTCAAAGTTTGGCCAATTGAGTGGGCAAAAAGTGAAAAGGTGTAAATTGTGGTGGAAATTAAAATTGTCTTTCCATTATATGTATCTTGTATGCCTTTGAAGAAGGGTCGACAATTCAGTTTGGGTAGCGGTATGGAGTTGTGGCTTCCAGGGACCAAAGAACACAGTAATAAAACAATAAATTCATAATATGTATGCAAACTTCCCTAGGGCTAGCTTTGCAACAAGACACAACTTAATAATTGAGTTTTAAACTGATTTTTTTGGCGTCGGTGCTGCTGAGCTGTGGACGTCATTCTTTCTCCACTCATCTTATCTCATCCAGCCATTTAGAGACATGCCTCTTCTTTGATTCCTTTGGATGCTAATAATATAAATTATATTTTGAGTATCAACTGGTGGAAAAGAAGAAGAAAAAAACGTGTAATAATATTAGTTATGTTATTTGAAAGAGAAAAAAAAATCAATGATTCTTTAGGGGACTTTTTTTTTTATCGTTAACGATTAGTTTGTTGTTGGCAAGAGGGATTCAACCAATCTTATATATTTTTTTTTCATGCGACTAAAATATAACCTAAATTTTATAAGCTTTTATTAGCGGATTTTGGTCGCTTCAGGTTCAGGGTAGAGTTAAAGCAATTCAGGTTACCTTTTATCAGTTTTATTTAAGGCGAACGAATGTTTTAACAATTTTAGAAAATTAACATGGGAAAAAGAGTTTCTCATCGGTAAAATATAAAAAATTGATGAAAATATAAATTTGTGAATAAACAAGAATAAAATTTTCTCATTTTTATAGCTGAAGTAAAACTTTCATGTAGTAACTGACTTTAAAGTTACTAAAATGTTCATGATAATTCATTATAAGCACAATAGTTATAGGAAAATGAAACATTCATCAATTTTTTTTAGGAATCCTATTCATGAATTCTCAACAAAGTGTTTTAGAGGGTGGTACTTAAACCGGGAAAGATAGAAAAATATTGTTGTTTATCAAGAAAATGTATGTTGTAATATTTTTTTTTTTGAAAACTATAATAATATAAATAAATTTAAGAGTTTAATGGTAATATATTAACTATATAAAATTACATTATTGTTCAATCATAATTCACCATTAATATAATTTTTTAAGTAATTATTATAAAAGTCAACAAATTTAACTTACATAATATAGAATATAGGTTATAATTGGATGATAATGCAAATGATAGTGCAAATTTTTTTACCATGTTAGTATATACTCTTTTTTCTCTAAATTTAATGCCTAAAAATACTACTAATATATTTATCCTTTTCAAAACTTAAAGAAAGGGTCCTGATGTTTGGACATGCGTTGTCCTGACGGCTTCTAAGCTTAAAGTCATAGCAAACTAATTGGATTCGTTGGCCATGCGCTGTCCCGAATTTTACGACAATAAAATGTCAATCTGAAAAGGGAAGAAGATATCGTGATAGGAGAGCATTTGGCTGCAATTTTGGACATTAAGTTTGATCACATCTGAATATCAATCCTTGAAAAGTGAAAACTGAAAAACCGAGTAACCGACCCCATATATGTATCTAGTCAAACATTCACACCCTGAGAAGGGCAGGAAAATCAATCATTCTTGTCCATCAATTATGTGCACCTAGTTTCAGTGTTATCATCGTTCCTGGAACAAATGAATCAATGGATGGTTGCTTATGCAAGTCGTGTAAGTTAGTTTTATGCACAACTTATGGTTGGTTGGATGTTCTTTCTGTGTGGTTCTTTTGAAGGATAGGGGAGAGGAAAGCATTGCAAGCAAAAGTATGAAGATTCATGTGCTGCAAGGACTACCACTCAGCAGCATATCTTGAGTTACTTTGCTCACTTGTTTGCTTGGAAACATAATTAGGAGACCAGGAACATACAATGAACACAGCCACAGTTACAACTTGAATAATCTAATTCTAAGCCATTTGCTTTCTTCATGATCAAGTTCCCTTTTCTATATCCTACCTAAATCCTATTATTAGCAATTCAATGCCAACAAAAGCAGAGACAAGGCAAAAAGAAGCCCACAATGAATTCCCAAGAGTGCTTTTTGCAGGAGCAATAAAAGGCATTTGTGAGCCAACCATTCATACCAATTTATCAAGTTTCAAAACAGGAGCAAAGAGGATCAGTAAAAATAATCCCAAAAGTAGGATCTACATTTTTATTTCTTGTCAATGGAACAACTGAATTCATCACATATAGAATCACTTTGGGCTGGTACATACATTCACACCACAATGAATCACAAAGGAGATAATAATAAACAGATTTACTTTACACAAAAATCTATACTATATTACCATTTACCACCAGTATAAACTAACCAAGGGGAAGAAAAGAGCCTAAGCAAACAACCACCAAAAAGAGGTGTTTGAAGAATTTATGAATACAGCAACGGAGCTTGCACATATGAGTGTGTGTCAGGGCGCATATTCGTGTTCAAGGGTAGGCTGGGTTCGAGTAACCGTGGCAGCAGGTGCTTTAGTATCCCCAACAGAGGCCATATGAAGCGCTTCTCCGGCATCTGCAGCCCTTTCCATCTGTTGTATTTTCTTTTTTTGTTTGTACTTAAGCAGCCACAAAACCAGCAAACTCAGCAAAACTAAGAATGCAAATCCACCCAAGACAGACCCCACAATAACCCCAACCTTGTTGCTACTCTTGCTCTCCTTTGGAACAACTGCTGCTGGTGGTGGTGGTGGTGACGGCGGTTGAGAAGGAGCCGGTGGTGGAAGAGCAGAAGACTCGGCGACAATAGAAAAATGGCCCTGCGAGGAGGTGGAGCAAGTGTTGCCTCCTGTTACATTGCTGAAATTGGAAGAACCCTGCAAATCAAACCAAACACATTTTGGAACAGCACCCAGAGGAGGAACTTTGACATGGAGGAACTTGACCTTGATAGGGTCACCAGAGGCATTAACATTGAGCGTTGGTAAATTAGTAGCTGACAAATTGGAGGCATTGTAAACCAAGAGTCCCAGGACAGGAGCCAAGTAAGTGTAATTGGGCAGAGGGTAGTAGCTGTTGGACCAATTCCCCAAATTTTGGTACACCAAAACCAGCCTCTTCACATATGGTTTGGCAATGACCCCTATGGGAATCTCAAACTCGTTGTAACTGGGAAACCCCTTTCTCCTCATGCTGCCACTCCTTAATCTCAATGCGGAAATCTTAACCCCGGTCAAATTGGAAGGAAGCTGAGTTGCTGTTGCGTTGTAAATGGTACCTGTTCTGGGTTTGACCAAAGCCTTGAAGGCATATTCTTGCAGAATTGCGTCAAGGGACCTGGCTTGGCTAGACTGAGCACTGGCATGAGGAGCAGAAAAGCATAGAAGAAGAAGCAGCAGCAGAAGAAGATGAAGCCTCATGGAGAATAATAATAATAAAGTTGTGAGTTGTTGGGTTATATTGAGAACAAGGGGTATAAAGAGCAATATTCTAAAGAAGAAGCAGCTTTGAATTGAACCGTTGCAAGTAATGGGAAAAGGCAAGGGCAGCACTGGGGAATCTCCAAAAAGGGGCTGAAGAAGAATTGAAAGCCCTAAATCCATTTATTCGGGGGAGGAAGGCACCCAGTTGCAGACAATATCTTCATCAGAGTCCTCCATTACTGCATTTTGGTTGGGATCATGCGGGAAGAAGGAGATAAGTAAGTTGAGGTCCACTTGAGGAGACACCACAACAAAAGCAGAAAGCAGCGTGACTGTTTTTGTGGCCCGTGCCAAAACAAAAACACCAATCCTACATTGTTCTATTCTATATCTAAATTGCTCCTAAAATGCAACCATCGCCCCCCTTCCCCTTCCATTCAATCCCCTTTCTTCTTCTCTCTCAACAAACCTTTTCACATCATTCAATATTCTCTTGATGACTATATAATACTTTATTTTATTTTTCGGTGAGGTAATCTTTCTTAAGTCCAGTCAGATTATTATTATTCTTTTTTTCTTAGGTCAGAGACTCATTACCATCAACATATTAGATAAATTTATTATCCGCAATAAAACTTTGTATTAAGTATTTTTGAATATATTTAAGACTTAAATTCCTCCACGTAATTGATGTTTTTTAATTTTATTTTATATAATAATGTTATTTGATTGAATATAGGTGTACTTTTAATAATAATACATTAAAATTTAATTTTTATGTTAACTAAAATAAATAATTAAAAAAACACAGTCTTATCTCGGAAACTCGTATGAAGGGTTCTATTATTAGTTAAGCTTACGTATAGATGACAACTTAGTTTCATTGAGTTCTGTTTATGAAAATAAATAAAAAGTCCATTTTTATTTTGGTAATAGAAAAACTCAAAGTCCGGTTTGAATTTGCGTTATGTCTTTTTTTGTTTTTTGTTTTTTTAATTTTTTACTTAGCCAAAAAAGAATTAGCGCTTTACGATTAGATAGACTGAATTGACTTAAACTCAATTAAAGAAAAGCCCTGAATAAGTTGGATTAAAATTTAATGTCCTTATTTTCAATATGTTTATCACGAATTTGTTACATATTGAAAAAAAAAATGATTTTATGAAAAATTATTTAAAATAACTTTCGATTTTGATCCAATTTTATATTATTTTAGCTTTTGATTATTTTAAAAAATTAAAACAAA
Source organism: Glycine max (assembly GCF_000004515.6). Classification (NCBI taxonomy): domain Eukaryota; kingdom Viridiplantae; phylum Streptophyta; class Magnoliopsida; order Fabales; family Fabaceae; genus Glycine; species Glycine max. The sequence continues at coordinate 38,047,217 of NC_038252.2, forward strand.
TATATTTAAAAAATGATTTGTTTATTGAACAAAAAAATCCTTAATCAAGTCTGCGAAAGAAGTAAGAACATAAATAATGGACAATAAGAACTAATACTAGGAGAAAACAAATACAGTTACCGGTAGGGGAAAGAGAATAAAGAAAAAAAAACTTGTTAAAGAAATTCACGCATACATGACTGATGACTCGTCACCAAAAAGAAAAGAATATAAATAAATAAATAAAGGCACACACTCTGTATGAGTGAGTCTTTTTACACGTATGACCCTACTTATTTTACATATATACCAAATTGTTCTGTCCCGAAACCAAGTGGCTCCAAATTTAATGTGATGGTAGTTGGTTTTGTTTCCTTCGTTCGTTGGAGTGCAGCGCAGAAACACTCGTGAATCAATTCAATTCATTGAAGATGTACCAATATCTGCCTACTAAAAATAGAAGCAAGTGCATTCATCATTCATGAATTTAATCTTATGCAACAATAATGAAAAGAATGTTTATCCGTATTTTGGATATAACATGCGAGGATATTGAAGTTACGGTCATTAAAATCCAATAATCTCCATGAATTCTTTTTGGACCTTAACCTCAATCTCAATGAAAATCTAAAATGATGTACAGCTCAGTTCAGCGAGCAGTGATGATTGATGAATGAGTCATAGTGTTCATTTTAGTTAGAATTTGGTAAAAAAGTGAGCCACAATTAATTATACCGTTTTATTTTGTTAAAAATGAATTAATATTATGATTCATTGGATTTGAATGATATTTAAACATACTAATAATGTGATTAATTGATTATGAGTTTTAGATATTTAATTCTGATTTGTGTGAAAAATGCCTACGATTAATAAATAATGTATTAGGTCTCCTTAGCTCTTTAGGGTTTTTCTTATTGAAAATCCTGTATTTGAAGTGTATGATCAAGTAAAAAAAAAGTTTGACTCATCAATTAAGGATTGGTGCAACACAAGCTACTTTTATACAACTATGTCTTCAACAAGTCATTTTAATCGGTGCTCTAAACTCATAAATACGTATTGTTGGCATGATTTTTCTTACAATATAATTTCAAACATGCTTTTCTGCTCCCACATAGGTAATTTTGAAAAACACCTATGATATATTGTTTTACAAGAATACCCTGTTTGGTAAAAAAAAAACTTCTTCTCTCAAAAGTAAACCATGAAATGAAATCAACATCACTCGGCGTGTCTGTACTACGCAACGATATATCTATATTGCATTACTTCCACATTACTCAGACTTATTTCTTGGTTATTAATGTCGTAGCTGAGTGTGCTATTGTTAGCCACGATATATGAACATAATATGCATTTGGAAATAGGCATGCTTTCACTTTGCATCCCTAGAGAAGGCTATGCAATTTGAAAAAAGTTGTAATAGGGAATCATAAATTATATTATCCTTTGTTTAATTGAATTATATTTTAATGATATAACATTTGAATTCAACCAAACCAATAAAGTAGGAGTATCCAGTAGAAAATGATCTTCTGAACTATGGGTGATGATCCTCTGAGTGTAGCGAGGTGGAAAGGGGAACAGATTGAGGGTTCTTCGAGTTAGTGAAGGTCAGGGAAACATTGTGGGGGTGGTTCTTCTGGGAAACAGTGTGAGGACGTGAGGAAGGATCAAGGTGGGGGTGTTAGTAAGGGTGGTGATGAAGGCTGGACTTTGGTGAAAAACCAGAAATCGCTCAAACCAAATGTGGTGACTTACTTTTTTCACACTTCCCGGATGGTTTTGGTGTAGAGGAATTCAGGAGTATCTTTGGTAGATATGAGAAAGTGAAGGAGGTTTTCATAGTTGAGAGGAAAAATAAATGGGGTAGGAGATTTGGTTTTATTTGCTTTTCAGGTATCCAAAGTCACTAGAAAAAGGAACTAGATAACATTCACATTGGTGATCAGAAAATTCATGTGAATTTACCCAGATACAGAAGAACTGGTGATTTCTTTTCCCCGAAAAAGCCACTGCATCGGCCTCACCAAGTTTATTCATATAGGGAGCTGTACCAACATAAAGCTAAAGATGAAGGTAGAGATAATTTCATGAATCAGTCGTTGAAGTCCTTAACCTTTTAACCACAACAATGGACATATCAGAATTCACACCAATGATGGGAAGTTGAAGGGGCTGCCAGTTAAGAAAGTATGGAGAGTGAAAAATAACAACGACAAGAAGTCTGTAGGGGATGATTGGAAGGGTATGGTAATTAATGTAAACTTAGATGATAAAAGTTGGCTCACAGATAGCTGGGTGGGGACTCTTGTTGATCTTAAAATGAATGATAGATCACGTAAGATTCATGTTATGGATGGAAGTGAGGAGGTTAACCTGAGATATATGGGTGGGGATTTAGTACTAACAACAGGGGGTGTCCGATGAAAAGGTACATGAACTGGTAAAACAAGAAGGGGAAAATTCTCTCTATTTTTAGTTCGGTACTTGGTATCAGCAAATCGATTGGCCTGGGTTCAGTGCACGGGGATACCCTTGAAGCATAGGGACATGAGTGTTTTTCCAAGCTGGTGAATGGTATTGGTTCACTTATTGATATTGATGAAGGTGCCAGAGATATGCATAGGGTTGATTATGCTCGAGTTCTCATTAGCACAACTTACCCAAAAGCCCTTGTTAATTAGGCACGTCAAAGCAAAAATCAATGGGGCATTATGCATGTTAACCGTTGTGCATGCAACGAGAGATCATATTTCTTGTTGGATATAGAGATGATTCTTCACACGATTGTAAAGACAAAAATCACAAGAAGATAGGTTGAATTGAGAATTTAGAAATTCTTAAACCTTTTTCGTAAATCAACAAAGATTTTTGTCTCGAGAACTTTGTAAAATAGATAATAGATTTTTAATAAAAATGCACAACAAATATATAAAGCACAAGATATTTTCAAAAGCCTAAAAACCAATGGGGCACGTCAAAGCAAAAATCAATGGGGCATTATGCATGTTAACCGTTGTGCATGCAACGAGAGATCATATTTCTTGTTGGATATAGAGATGATTCTTCACACGATTGTAAAGACAAAAATCACAAGAAGATAGGTTGAATTGAGAATTTAGAAATTCTTAAACCTTTTTCGTAAATCAACAAAGATTTTTGTCTCGAGAACTTTGTAAAATAGATAATAGATTTTTAATAAAAATGCACAACAAATATATAAAGCACAAGATATTTTCAAAAGCCTAAAAACCAATTCTAACCTTGGGTTAGTTGAAAGTAGAAGGAAAACAAAAAAATATCAAACACAAAAATTTATACCAGTTCATCTTTATTACTGAGATTACGTCCAATTCTTGATAAAACACAAGTTTCACTTACTTCTCACAACTTACACCAACATAACATTTTCACCTGAGTAACATTTAGGAGCGATATGATGGCATTTTCTCGTATGAAAAATGTGCTGGACGAATTGACACTAACAGGTAATTGTAATTGGCATACGTGGAACTGAAAAATAGATGAAAAGAATGTATAACAAGTCAGTGACTTTTTCCCCTCTTTTTGTTAAGTCGGCAACTGTAAGTTTCTGATCACGAATGAAGGATTTGGCTGAATAAAGTAGTTAACATAAGAAAATGATTAAATAAAGCGTGGATGATTTTAACTTTTCCTAAATTATTGTATTTCTTGCTTTCAAAGCAAATTACAATAAAGAAAGAAAGGAAGGGAATCCGCTTTGCCCCCCGGCCCTTCTTTCTTGTAAAGTGCATGGCAATAATTAATAATTTCCTATTTTTAAAACTCCTGGAAATTATTTATTTAAGATGGTACAATAAGGTAACAAGTTTAAATCATTGACAAGAAACTAAAAAGAAATTAGGATAATTTTGTAGTTGTATGATTGTATCATATCATTGACATGGGTCAAGAGATAGAGTAAGCACAAATTCTGGTAGAAGCTCGTTTTCATTATTAGTGACATCATATTAGCATTCTGACTGCATTAATTGGACGGCCGCATGCACATGATTCTGCAATAATAACAAATCGAACGCTCTTAATCGTTGAGCTTAAATAAAACAACAAAACAAACAAAACTTTAGGTTAACTTTTGTGAAGCTATTAAGCTATATATGAAGTTTTTGAACTAAACTTTAAAGAATGAGCCTTCTGATGGTGAGAAACAAACTTGAAACACAAGTGAATAAACAAATTTTTTATGTAAGTGTTAGACTTCTCTTGGTATATAGTAATAAAATTTGTTCATGCTAATAAAAAGGAGAGAAAGAAGAAGAATTTGCATTGCCAAACGAACCCTTTCTGGGCGGGCAAGTTACATATATATGGATCCAGAATCAATTAACAACAAATGTGTTTTTGTTTCGGGGGAACACGTACAACACTAACCATCGTCGGTCCTATTTTAATTTTTTCTTTCCTTGGGAAACATGTGAATAAATCTTACAAGTAATGCATGCATTGTGCATATATATGTATTTTCCACTAGTAAGAAACCCATCTAAGGCTAAACCAAACTACACATGTATAAAATTAAAGATCACTTTGCATGCTGATCTTTAGAAACTGAGACTGAGATATCGATACTAGGAGGAGCCTCATCTAACTCTGATGTAACATTGTTTTCTTGTTCTTGTTCTAGTATTTGTGGCACAGAAAAAAATGATTTAGTATGCGAGCCTCCTCGACTTAAAGGCGAGCGTGGGGACTTTGGCAACACCCGAGGAACCACAGTGCCAGTGGTATCTAAGGGATAAATTTCTGTGACTTCTTCCATGCCCTCATCAAGATACACCAAATCCTGCATGGTCAACTGATGGTACTCAACAATTTCCCGTAGAAAACGATTCTCCCGTGCATATACCTCGTTCTCACTAGCTAATCGACCCTTCTCAGCAAGAAGTGTCTCTAGTTGAAGCCGGATCTGGTCCATCACCAGCAAATTAATTAAGGAACAAGTAGAAGACACATGGTTTTAAATATCACAATTGCAATCGCAACATAGGTATTTCGACTCGCCGCAACAACCGCGTCGCGTCCTCATTTTTCAGTAGTTGCCCACGATGTGAAGGTTTTCTTACTCACCATAATTGCAATTGCGACCACAATTTAAAACCACGAGAAAACATAAATAAAAAACTTAACTAATTATCAATACCAACCAAATCATCATCTGCACGGGTAACGTTTTGTCCCTTGTCGGTACCCTCGCGGTCCCGGAGCATTTTGTTTTCCTCTTCTAGTTGAGCAGAGCGTGCTTTAGAAAAAGCCAAATCCGCTTTAACGGTTTTTAGCTCCCGAAGAAGTAATTTTGCTTTGGCAGCTGTTGCCATTGCCACCTGTATGTCACCCAACCAAAACAAAACGAAAAAGAAAGTCGTGCGTGTCATGTCATTAAAGAAAGCGATCGAAACAATTGAGAATATTCATTGAAATGAAGCACATGCATCATCACAAAATTGTTAGTGCCACCTTACGTCGCGAGATGCCTTGAGTTGTGTTTCATGGATAGTTTGAGAGGCTCCTCCTCCTCCTGTCTGGTCTGGTTGCTGCCATGGATTCCACGTATCTGCTGCAGTTTGATTTGATTGATCTGGAGAAATTTCTTTTAGTTTAATTGGAGTTCTGTGATCTCCTGCTGCCTTATTAGGAGCAAAGGTATTAAAAGAGTGTGATTTGAGTTTGTCGATGTCGACGACAGGCTTGATATTGACGACGTTGTTGTGTTGTGGGGATGACTTGTCGTCCTCTAGAATTTCTTTGGCTTTCTTGGCGAGGACGCCCCACACACCAGACTTGGAAACATCCCCGTAAGCGTCAAAGCTCTGCATGCCATGCATATAATATTATTACATCAATGTATATATATTGTTGCGGGAGATCATGACCATCAGTGACCCTCAATCAAACCACACTTGTGAATTTGACACCATACTTCAACTAAAAACTTAAGGCTTTGTTTATCCGTTTGACTCAATGAAATGAAAATGATGAGAAAATTAGTTGATTACCTTTGATCTGTGATGTTGATCATGTTCAGATTTGGGAAAAGTAAAAGAAAGAGAGGGATCACGACGAGCAGCAGAGGCTTTGATGGCCTGAGCAGCAAGGGAGGATGAGGAAGATGGAGTGAAGGAAAAGGAAGAGGACAAAGATGGAAGAGGAGTTGGGTCATTGGCATTATCATGATCTGGATGAACCTCTTCCTTGAAGGTGGAAGCTCTGGATATTCCGTGTCTTCTCCTGTATGCCATTGCCGCCACCACCAAACCACAGCCACTGCCACGATCTCGATCAGAAAACAACCAACCCTGTCCCTCCCAACTTTCAACTCATTATAACCAACCCTTTCCCATTTTAAATCTAACACACAAGTGTCTGGTGCCTCCATGCCCCCCTTGAACGTAGGATTCGTAGCAATTAACGCCCCTCCCTTTCCCATCGTTCATTTTAAATCTCCCCATTCTTTTATTTAGTTTCATTTCTATCTAGATAAGATCAAAATTGCACTTATTCATCTCATAGATTCACCCCTTATCTCCAATACTGATAAATATCCCACATATAGGAGCTGAGTTGAACGCATCCAATATATTCATTTAAGATTAATGATTCATGTACATTCATTTTAAACAACTAGAAGTTATTATAGGCTCAGTGATTATTTCTAAGCTTAATATAAGCCCATTAACTTAGTGAATAAAATTATGGATGTTAAAGAATAAAAATGTGAATATTTGTTAGCTTCATTAACCCACGTTTTTGGATGAAAGACCAAGTCAAAAAGGTCATACACAGGTTTTCATATAAGTTCAATTTCAAAATTAAAATAAAATTCTAAAAATAATTAAACTAATTAACGGTGAACATAAAAAAGTCCACAAGGCCCATTTTTAGGCGCACAATGACAATTTGTCTCACTCTTATGCATACAAGCCTACATTTATTACTTGCTTTGTTTGAAAAGTCCTAGAATATATTGATATTGATATATAAGCATTTGAAGGTAAATAAAACCAAATAATGAGACATGAATAACACAACACAAATGGCAGTGCACTGTACTATTAAAATATTCATAATCATCTTGACACTTAATTCTAATAGGATGGATCTTGTGCTTTCTAATGGTACATGATTTTTATTTGTGTTTTCTACTACGTAACCTTTCAATTTGTATTCTTCTAAAAGTTTCAAGAAATTTGTATTAATTTTAACGTATTCAGCTTCCATGTTTGCGAGGATGAAAAAATATGGTCCACAGATGACATTTATATTTTTCATATATACTTGTCTCAAAAATTAAAAGCACATTCCAAAATCGAACAAGACAGCTTTTTTTTGCCTGAATCTTGGATTTACTTAACACTTTCCTGTCTTTAGACCACTAATTCTCAACGAGCTTTTCCATGACCAACTTTACGAGCACCTAATACGAAGCCATTGTAAGTAATCTGTCAATTAATATGCCTGCAGTTCCATATAGTTCAGTACATGACAAGCAAACATACGTTGGTAGGTTAAGATTACAAAATGGACACGGGCAGCTCAGCACCATAACTAGCTAGCATATATCACTCAGTCAAATTTTATTAGAAACATATCATGTGTATTAATTATTATTGAAAGATGGTCACCATTTACAACAAAGGAGAAAATTAACAATAGCATTCCATTCCAACAAACCACCAATTCATGCTTTAATACCTCATGTTAGACAACTAATTAATGCGGTCTTCTTTGAAAAAGGGGCAAACGCCTAGCAATTTTAACACACAACATGAATTTCCATTTGGCCCTTAACCCTTCAAAGATTAGACAACAACAAAGGCGTCGAATCTCAGTATGCTATTATTGATTATTATTCAATGACTAGTGTTAGGCTGATTGTGACCGCAAATAGTAGTGTGCAGATAAGTTGGAGGATTACCGATCAAAATTCTCTGATAACTCACTTGAGTAGAAAAGGGTCTCATCTTGTCACTAGAATCCTATTGCAGTTGTAACAACCTATGTTACTCTGAGGAATTTATCTGATCAAGTCGTGTCTTCAAATATGGAAGATTGAAAACAAAACTAGAAGCCGACGACACAGTTTGGTCTGATTTTAAAATCTTCATGGCCTGATCAGCTGAGCAACTAATCTCATTTGTTCCTTCACGATCACCCATTGCACAATTTGAACGAAACATGAAATTGTTTTGCAATTGGCTTTTTTCTTGAACGTAACCTGAAACATCACTACTTTCTATGGCCTGAGGTTGACTTTGAAGCTCACAACTGTTTTCTAACCTTGAGTTTACCACACTACCAGCTTTAAAATTCTCTAGGACTGAAACAGACAAATTTTCTTGATTAAGCAACTTTGATCTGTCCAGTAACATCCTCACAGACTTCTTACCAGTTTCTTTGGATCCTTGATCTGAGTAAGTAAAATCTTCAGCACAAGCTTGCAAATAGGATGAATCAAAACAGAAACTCTTGTTTGGGAACTCTTTGTGACACCCTAAGGACAACCTGTGACATCCCAAAGCATTACCATCTAAGGGCCTGCAGTCTTTCTCTCTTTCAGCATTCAATGTGCCTTCAACCTTTTCCCTTCCATTAGAAGTATCTGGCCTGCATGGAGCAGAAGTAGATGCTGTACGAATTTCACATCCAAGTAATTTCCTTTTAGCAATATTTTGTGCAGTGGGTCCTAAATCTTTAGCAAACAACATCAAGCTATCTTTGTAGCCAATATCTTGCTGATTTACCTATATAAAGGATAAGAAAAACAAATTCAAACTAGAATTGTCAAACTGCGTTGACGCATTAGGCAAGGAGAATAAACAAGATTACTCACGTGCTCAAGCAGTTTCAATTTACCATATACTGTTGAAAATATTGACTTATCCTCCTCAAGGGACAAAGGTCTATAAGTACATCGCCTATCAATCTCAGAAGATCTGCCTCTGCTTCTCTCTTCAGTACCTGATAGATAAATTTTTATTATTATTTTTTGGATATGTTCTAAATACACAAATCATGTAAGAATAGTTTTGTTGAACAAATGATACATAAGAAGCTTTGCAGCTAAGCTTGGGAGGAAGAGATTTTTCAGTGTAAAATACAACCAGTAGAATGTCAAAAAAAGTATTTAGCTTGTAGAATATTAATCTGAGTACAAGAATGTTACAGAGTAACTTACCTGCAGTAATCTCAACATGCTTAGACCCATGATTTGCCTTAAAGCTTCTCTTGTTTGGTGTACCACGAGAAGAACATGGCACAGTTTTTGAGGGCACACCACTAGCTATTTCACTGGATTTCAGGTCTGTGGAATCCCTAGAATCTCCTTGGTTTCTCCGACCTACTTTTCGCCTTGTTTCTGAGAATTCCAATTCAAACTTCTCAGGATTGTTTTTTAATAGATCAAAAACTTTCTTAGCTAGTTCATTGATTACACGAGCCTGCAAAATGAAGGGGTTATAAATCATTTTATGAAGATAAATTAGAGATTTTATGGCAAAACTAGGAGCCACAATTTCACCAGCATTATATTCCATACCTGCCTGAAATAGATGGTACCAGAAGAATTAAAATGCATTGCATTGTCGAATATTAAGAAAACATCATGCTGCATAATGGTTCAAATACCATGTATTAGAATTAGATGATGAGCCGGGACATTACAGCAGTTTAAGCATACATATTTGCTAATTGATACCAATGGTGTTAGATTAATGCAAGAGAAAACCACGTGAGCATATATAAAATAAAGGCTGTAAACCTCAAATTGTTCTAGACTCCTGTACATCCCCTCGTGTAATTTAGCCCTCATGGTGCCAAAATCCATAGGCTCTTTAACGATTGCATAATAATCCTCAACCTTAGAACAAAGTTCCATAAAAAAAGTGAATTAGAAGGGAATGCCGTGTAATATCCACAAATACTATGACTAAAAATGACCACACACCTCGTTTGGGTCAACTGGTTCAGCAAATATTTCATACGTGTCTCTCCTGTATATGAGTTTAAAATATTATACTTAAATTACAAGAGATAACAAAGGTTTCGAATTGGTAACATAACAATGATAAAAGTAAGGTACACCTTTGTAAAGTGTCAAGTACAAGTTGAAGTATTTGTTTCTCAGGCAACGAAGGTGAAGATGGCAGTTTTGATGGTTTATCTGATACATGATCAATAACGTAGTAAATTGAATGCACTGGGAGTGTCATAAGAAATAATAATTTTAATCAAGTTCAAAGCCACCTCAGTTTGATTGAGCAAATTATTTATTGAGGGTGAGAAGACCTTTACTCACCATCACCACTTTTCTTTTGAATATCTTGATGGCAGGAATGCTTCACACCCTGCATAATGTGGCTTGTGAGTGTGAACTATAAGATAATTAGATAGGGATTAAGCAAGGCATGAAAAACGTTAATATTAAACAAGACCTTGTTTGGCCTCAGTTTTGTGTTCTTTCTGCCCCTAGTTCGGAATGCAGGTCCCTGACCGTTGTCCAAGTGGCGCCTCATTGAATGGACATGAGCCTCAGCCTCCAATGCAGATATTCGTGGGCTTCTCCTTTGCCCTTCTGTTTTTTGCAGTTTTCTGTCACACAAAACAATTCCATAAAATGTAAATGTAAATGTTGTGCCAAATGAAAGAGAAGACTGAACTCACCTCAATCGGCTCATGTTGCATTGGCAAAGAAGGGTGAGTGAGTGATCAAGGCTTTTTAACAGTACGTAGAGAGCATATAGGAATTCCATGTGTGTTAAATGAATGTTTAATTACTACTGCATTTGGCCTTGGGGGATATCATATCAAAAGCAAACCCGGTATTAGTATGAGTATTGAGATATGTGAATTAATCGATCATGATCATGTAGTAATGTTTGTGGGGCATAAGATCAAGGATTCTTCTTCCGTGAGTGATCGTGTCAGCCAAATAAATAGTTTGTCATCAGACTGTTTTGCCCTCCGTTGACACAAAAAAATATTCCCCTTTTTTCCGGTAACACTTCGTTTCTCAACTCAAGACAAGTCTAGATCCTTCCACTCCATTTCTTGCCACCTCGCGTTATCCATTTTTATTTAGGAAAAAAGGGACCAACAGAAAAGAGACGATTTGTTAATTAGATTATGAGATATGAAAGAAAAGTGATTCTTTTCTATTATTTAATTGTGTGAAAAGTGAAAAAAAAAATATGCAGTTTAAATAACTGATATACCTTAAACAATAAAGAAAGACATAAAATATAAACAAAAGTATTTTTTTTCTTTATATTTACATCAACTTTTTTTCCTCACGCTTTCCTTGTAAAAAGAAGTAGAATACAGAAGTTTTCAAGTAGGATTCTTGTAAATACACTTAATTCTATGTATTCTACTTGTGTAACTCATTTTTGGACTGAAAATAGACACAAACACATATTGCTTAGGTCAGGATCACATTATCTTCACCTCAGTCTCAACCAGAGTACCTTCATCCAATCTTAGCCAGAGTAATTTCAACAAAATGATGACTAAAATTATACATACGTGATGGCTAGACCAAATTTGGCTATTACCATTCACTTATCGCCTATGGCAAGTCACAAACACAAAAGTTACAAAAGAGAAGGAGAAAACTAAGTTAATTAACATTTTAAAACTTTATCTTGTAAAAAAAAATCATTTAAAAATTTCATTAATTGTAGGGACCAAGTTAATACTCCTAACAATTATTAGGACCAACTTTCATGTTTACTCCTTATGAAATATGGTACTTTGGTCATGTTTTTGAATTTGAATTCTGTTTTATTTTAGTAAATCTCACAGTAGAAAATCTAGTTCCAGTTCCAGCTCGAGCTCAAGTGATTCTAATTGATACCGAGAGGCCACTTTGAGCCAGAAGAAAAAGTTGAAAATTTCTCATTTATATTGTTTTATTAATTTTTTCTTCAGTGATGGGAATTTGGGTATCTAGCCTTGGCACCAATCATGTCTTGGCTAAGGGTAGTCCGGTCAGGTTTCTTAAGCGTTTGGTTTTATTTCTTGAAGCTTGTAGTTTTTTGTTCAATTTTATCCCACTAGTGTGAGCAATTTGGCAAATATAGGTTGAGTGTTGGTTTCCAACAAGTGCACATTGTGTAGCCCAAAAAGAAGAAAAGAAAAAAAAAATTGGATTATTGTACATTATACTTTGATTGCAGAAATGGTGATTGGACTTTGTTTCTGTGTATACACCAAGCAGTTGTTCTATTTTTCTGTTCCTTTTCTTTTTTGCTGCTTTTTTCTTCACCCTTACATCAATAATCTTTTTGTTTTTTGTTCCAAGATAAATAGTATTACATCATTAGCCTTTACATCAATAATTGCAGAGTTGAACTTCACATCAAGTCTTAACCTAAAACCTCAGGATTTAAATTTATGGATTTTCTCCTCACTTATATGATACTTAACTTTTCTATTTCTATTTAGTATGGGACTTCACTTCAGACTTGTACTCCAACATGCATTTATTTTTATGTGCTTATTTTGTGTCTCAGTTGAAAGGAGAAGTCATTCTCTCCCTCATGAATAAATGATTTCTATTGATTTTATTTATATTTTTAATTCAGTTTTAAAAATGTCTAATTGTTCCAGATGTCCGAATGTTTAGGACTACTCAATCTTTGTCAGTTTATTACCCATCTCTAAGGTGGCTTCATGGCAATAGTACATAGTGTCCTGGATGAAATTCAAAGAAAATTGGCAATAGTACATAGTGTCCTTGCCCTGCCTAGGAGTACGGTGAAGTTCAAAACAAACTGGCAAATGGATCTGTGAATTTGTAGCACTAAGAATAAGTTGAGTTGTTAATTTAGGATTTTACTTCTTCCATGCACTATAAAGCTATTATAATTTTATTTAGATATGTTCTTTTTGTTTGTTTTGCAGCGGATGGATAGTGGAGGTGATTATGCAAGTGGGTGAAATTTCTAGTAGCAAACACATTCTGGGAGTCATCAGTATAGTAGATAAACATACCAGCATCTTTTACAAAATTTACAAAATGATATGTGGTGCGATTATATTAATCGTTGAAAAAGAAATACGGCAACCATTTATGCAGTACTGATGCACAGCAATAGTTCAGTAAAGAACATGCATTAAGCTAGAATTGAGGGCTGTGAGTCTGCATGTGGTATATGACTCAAAATCACCAAAAGCCACAAGTGTGAAGGGTTCCTTGGTTGATGTCATAACTGAATTCAGTTGTCATAACTAAATTGGTGACTTGGCACCAAAGGAAAATCTTGGTTCCAAGAGCTAGCAACTAGTGTACAAATATCCCTGATCGTGATATAGAAAAACCGAGAGTTTTGCAGAAAAATTCAGAGAGTTCGTGAGGAGATAGTGAGCTAGGTGATTGAGAGAGGTTTTGTTAGAAAGAAACCGAGAGAGATCAAAGCTAGTTGCTGCTTGTATTGAACTGTGTTTTTCATGATCAATGTGATGATGATGAGCTGTCATTTCTCATGGATGTAGACACACTGCTGAACTACGTAAAGCTGGTGTAGAGCCTTTCTTGTTTTGCTGTGCTTGTTCTTTTTCCTTTTTTTGATCTAGTGCAGGTCCAACCACGTAACAGAACCAACACTGCATGAATGAATGATCATAGGGAAACCATTTGACTACATTTCATATTCTCTGTGATATCAATTCTTGTTATGGTTGGTATGTCTGATTTTTTTTTGCAGTTATTGGGTACTTGTTGCCTTGCAAAATGTTGCTATTTTCCAAGGGAATGGAACTAACTAACTTATCCATAGTATGTACAGAATACTGAGATTATTCCTGCCAGTTATATTAGAGAATCACTGTAATGTCCTAGATCCTAAATTTAATCCTACATTTCATTTATTTTGGAGTTACTAACCTAAGACTCCTGTCCAATATTTAAACTAAGTCAAGATATGATAAACGTTTGGATAAATAGTAGAGTGAAAAAATTGTTTTTTATTGTTTAGGCAAGCAGGTTTAACTTGAAAATTTGGATTCATTCATCTCTTTTATTTGACCGTTTGGCTGATTTTGTTTTGTTTATTGCTTTGCTTTGTTTAGATCTTGTATCATTCGGAATGCTGTTCATAAATATTACGGCTGGAATTGAACTTTGAAGCACAAAGGCTGCTCAATTCACATGTTAAAATAACTTGGGCATATGAGAAAAATACACTAGGAATACTATTTAGTATTAAAAAATAATAAGATATTCGATAGCATTTCTCTTTTTTTTTTTTTCCAGAACTTTTTGACACTTTATTATTATTTACTTATTCAAAAAAAGGTAAAACAAACATGCATTTTTACCACTCAGTAAAGTCCTCTCTAGCTGCTCGTTGTAGCACAAGGATGCCCTTTATTTATTTATATATTACCTCATCTTTCTACGTTCCCTACCTTTGTGTTGACGAGTTTTTATTTTGATTTTGAAAAACAAATCTACGCAGACATTCTCATGTATTTCAATCTTTTTGTACAACTAGGATGGGAGGCCAGCATATAACCGCACAACATTCATAGTTATTTGTGTTGGGGTAATCATATATGACAACTAGTGAGATGTATTCTCGACCTAATGACTTTAAGTCTAACTTGCTTTCAAAGATTCAAAGACTCGATGACTCACTCGTTTCTTCTATAATTCAACCAAGCATCATATTTCATTACGTTCTTCATCAATATAAGAGCTGTTGCACAGGATGCATGATCATTCTACATTTCTAGTGTTAATTTTTATCCCAAAATTTATGTCCTTTTTTATTTTTAGCAAATGTATTCTGATTTTGGCAAAAAGTAAAAGGAAAAATGACTTGAAGGTAAAAATAAGACAGATATGTTCTATAGGGGTCTAAATTTGTGTATACTGGATTAATATAATTATTTAGTAGATAATTAATGAAGATGTACACATAAAACAAATTGAGAGGTTAAAATAGAGAAAAACAGTGAGGGTCATTTGTGAAGTAATTACTAAGTTAAAAGAGAAACTTCTCATAAGTTTGAATTTAAGCGAAAAGAAAGTTAAAAGAAAAACTTTATTGTATGGTACAAACATTCCCCCTCTAAAGAGATGAGAGAAAAAGATGGTGGTAAAGACCGTTAAAAAAGAAACTTTATTGTATGGTATAAAGGTTCCCTTCAAAAGAAATGAGAGAAAAAGATGATGATACTAGAAATGATAATATTAAAATGAATATGAATCTATATCTCATAAAAGAAATTATAAAATCTATAATGATTAAATAAAATAAGAGGAATGTTAGCAATAAATTCTTTCTAATGCATATTTTATCATACCAGTAGAAAAAATACATATTACATATTCTATCATTATTGAAAATTATAAATTTAAGAGTAAGACTCATTAGATATATTATGACTCATAACTTGTAATTTTTTAATAAATTTCATTAATAGTAAATACTTCAAAGAGTGTATATTGAAATTAAATTTTAGGGAGGCTCTCTAGAAAAATAAAGAAGTCTCATATGTTACATGTGTCATGTGAAAATAATAATATAACTTGATAGAATTATATTCAATTTAAATGTTACACAAAGAACATCTGCAAGATGAAGGAATGAGAAGACCTAAAATGTAGAATAAGTGATTTGATAGATTTGGATTCCTATACACTCACTCATATGTACTTCATTTTGTGATTTATATCTATATATTTATTTATAGATATATAGACACATGAGGTTCATATGCTTAAATATTATGGTCTACATTCAAAAAGTTAAGAATTTGCTAACATTTCTCCTAAGGAGATATTAGTGTGACACATTGAGAAAAACAATAGAAAATAAGTTAAGATATCATCAATGTGTTTAAAGAAGACTGTAAAAAACACTGGTAAGTAGAATAGATTGCAAAATTTTGAAATCCCAGCTAGATCACTTAGTTCAATTGGTCTGGCCGAAAGTCGGCCTAATGATTTGTTGACTAACAAAAATACCATTTCGGAACTAATCGTTCGTACCAGTGCAGAATACGGGATAATATATAAAGATTGACTAAAAAAGAGCACTCATATTATTTACTGGTAATTTCCATTAAATTAAAAAACACATAATTATTTTAATATATATATATATATAAAATAAAATAAAGATAGTAAGATAGTTGGTTGATTTTTATTTATTTTATAAAATGAAAGTGAATAAAACCCTACTCTGTGGGTTTGGGGATGAAACTCGAAGCCGTTGCCCACAGAGCAGAGTGAAAGATGGGACGCGAAGCGACGAAGAAGAAGAAGATGAAGAAGAATGCAAAATCTGGGGGTTTTGAATCACTTGGTCTGAATCCCAATGTGTTCAAAGGAATCAAGCGCAAAGGGTACAAAGTGCCCACTCCAATTCAGCGGAAGACCATGCCCCTCATCCTTTCTGGCTCCGACGTCGTTGCCATGGCTCGCACGGGCTCTGGCAAAACGGCAGCGTTTCTTGTCCCCATGCTTCACCGCCTCAATCAGCATATCCCTCAGTCTGGTGTCAGAGCCCTCATCCTATCCCCTACCAGGGACTTGGCCCTTCAAACTCTTAAGTTCACCAAAGAGCTTGGCCACTTCACAGGTCACCTTCAATTCAAGTTTTTTTTTCATTCTCTGTTTCTTTCATTTCATTTGATTCTGTTTTTTTTTTCTTCTTCTTTCGATCAGACCTTCGTGTTAGTTTGTTAGTTGGTGGAGATAGTATGGAGAGTCAGTTTGAGGAATTAGCTCAGAGTCCTGACATCATAATTGCCACTCCTGGTAGGCTCATGCACCATTTGTCTGAGGTTGATGACATGTCATTGCGCAGCGTCGAGTATGTTGTTTTCGACGAGGCTGATTGTTTATTTGGCATGGGTTTCGCCGAGCAGTTGCATCAGATTCTTGCTCAGCTCGGGGAGAACCGTCAGACCTTGCTTTTCAGTGCCACACTGCCCAGTGCTCTTGCTGAATTTGCCAAGGCTGGCTTGAGAGACCCTCAGCTTCTCCGCCTCGACTTGGAAACTCGAATTAGCCCTGACTTGAAGCTTGCCTTCTTCACTTTGAGGCAGGAAGAGAAGTACTCCGCGTTGCTGTATTTGATTAGGGAGCACATTGGTTCTGATCAGCAGACATTGATTTTTGTGTCCACCAAACATCATGTGGAGTTTCTCAACCTTTTGTTTCGTGAAGAGGGTATCGAGCCATCTGTGTGTTATGGCGACATGGATCAAGATGCTCGCAAAATCCATGTATCAAGGTTTAGGTCTAGAAAGACAATGTTGTTGATTGTGACAGACGTTGCGGCCCGGGGCATTGACATTCCATTACTTGATAATGTTATCAATTGGGACTTTCCCCCCAAGCCTAAAATATTTGTCCATCGAGTTGGAAGGGCTGCAAGGGCTGGTCGAACTGGTACTGCATATTCTTTTGTGACTCCTGAGGATATGGCTTACCTTTTGGATCTTCATTTGTTTCTTTCGAAACCAATCAAACCTGCTCCCACCGAAGAAGAGGTCTTGCAGGATATGGAAGGAGTATTGTCTAGATGTGAACAGGCAATGGCAAATAGAGAAACTATTTATGGTCGTTTCCCGCAAAAAGTCATCGACCTTGTTTCAGACAGAGTTAGGGAAATTATTGATACTTCTGCGGAACTGGAATTGTTGCAGAGGACCTGTAAAAATGCATTTCGTTTGTATTCAAAAACAAAACCCTTACCCGCAAAGGAGTCCATTAGAAGAGTAAAGGATTTGCCTCACGAAGGGCTGCATCCAATGTTCATGAATGTGTTGGAAACAGGGGAGTTAACGGCACTTGCATTTTCTGAGCATTTGAAAAAGTTTAGGTGAGTGCAAGATTATGTTAATTAGGCTGATATCCTTTCTAGTTGCATTCTTTAAGTAGATTTTATAGTTGCATTGCTTTAATAATTCAATATCAGGCCAAAGCAGACCATTTTGGAAGCTGAAGGGGAAGCAGCTAAATTAAAGCATCAACAGGTGGATTTCTACTTTAAGTACATTATCCATGTTATGTCCTATTTATAATTCCATATTTTGGTATAATTCAATAATTTCATTTTTTGATTTGGTAGCTAGAATAACACTTTCTTGTTCCCCCTTCCAGTGACTTCTCTTATACAATTTAACATTTTTCAATATATTCACATAAATGAAAGTTGGATAATCATGGTGGATGGTATGGCTTTTCTGTGTCTTTCTGTCATCTTTGGCGATTGTTCTGAATTCAAATCCATTTTATGTTTGTTATTGCATCTCTTTTATGTGGATAATGTATTTAAGCATGCTATTTACATCTATAATTTCTTTACTGGGTTAAACACAATTTTGATTTGTTATGAGTGGTGCAGATATGTAGATATTTAGTCCTGTGGTGTGGAGTGTAGTGAGTGATGTCAGTTCTTATAGTGATAAATTGACAATTTAACTTCTAGACTATATCATATTTAGTTTCATTGCCTGCTCTTCATCATTTAAAATTCTAAGTTGGAAAAAATGTACTTAAAAGTGATCATTGGCCCAACCATCCCTTTTTCTTTCTTGAGTAATAGGTATACACTTTTCTGTGATGTATCATGTCAGAGTTTATGCTGCATGCCACCCAAAATCCCGTTTGAATTATATGTTATGATGTGCATGTCTATATTGGTGTCTACTTTACCTAAACATTGAAAATGATGCTCAATAAATTGCAGGGCCCTTCTGGCCAATGGGCCGATGTGATGAAAAGGAAAAGAGCCATTCATGAGAATATTATAAATTTGGTTCATGAACAGCAGCAGTCGAAGAGTAATAAGGAAAAGGTATATATGGCTATTGCTGAAATTTGGATTTGGAGAACTCAACCTCCTTTTTTAGAAAAACATGAATTATTCTTCTGACTGATTGGAATCAATCTAGTTAGTTTTATTTTGGATTTTCTTTACTATATATTCATTTCTTGGGGATATGTATATGTTCCTTGCAGGAGGAAATTCAATTGGAAATCAGTCCTTCCATGGAGAAAGGAAGAAAAGGTTTTATTTCATTTATTGTCATTGAACTTTGTTTAAGTTTGGTCATTGTATTTTTCAGTTTGAAAAGTGAATGATTTGCATCATGAAGTATTTTATACCCTTGTTTCAAGTTCTTATGCTTGGTTTTATGTTATTTGTTAATCATGGTCAGTCTAGTTTCTATTTCAACCGAAGATGTAGAAATGTGGTTAAGGTGATTTCTATACTTAAAGAACGTGTCATAGGCTTTAGCAAAAGAGAAATATCAAAAGAAAGGGGAAAAAGATTTGTATTGAATATAATAATTGAAGATTACTATTGTATATAATTGATTAATGACAAAAAAAGGAACTATCAAATATATTAATAACAAGGCTGGCAGAGTTGTCTGATGGTTGTGTTAATTGCTTGCTTTCACTGTATTAGTTGACCTTATATCCTCTAAGTATAGTCACTGAAAATTACTACCTATAACTGTAAATTCATTTTTATAACTACGGCAGATAATAGTTTAATATACTGGATTCTTGAAGATGGAAACTCGTTCTACTTGACCTTGGCTTCACATGTTTTCATCAAGCATGTGCCTTTCTAGTGTCACAGCTGAAAGAACATAGTGCCTCAACCTTATTACCTCTTTCTTAGCAGTTAAGATTGGGTCATTGTAAGAATTGTCAGTTAAAATTGATAGTAAATTTCAAGGTTTAGTTTTACTTGTGTATGCTTTATTAGGATTTAGAGTGAAAGACTTAAAGAGGAAGAAAAAGTGTAACGATTAATTTCTTATTCTGTTACTTGAGTTTTAGCAGCATGTGGTTCTAAGAGAAAGCCCCAAAGTTTCAAGGATGAGGATCACTATATAAGTTCAATACCAAAAAATCAAGTAAGTCACTATCTGCCTATCTGTATTGCTATTCTTCATATTTATCTGAATTACATAGTTCATACAGATATATACTATATCCTGTGATGGTTATGCTTTTGAAACTAAAAAGTTGGCTACTTATATAACTTGTCTCTTGCTATCATTCTCAGCATATGGAGGCTGGCCTTTCAGTAAAAGCTAATGAAGACTTTGCTTCTAATAGGTAATTTTTTCTTTTATTAATTGCTTGTTATTTGCTATATTTTTTGGGGGGCCAGGGGGTTAGTGTGAACCAAAACATCCTGCTGGCCCATGTATAAATCATTAGTTAAGAACCAAAAAGCTGGAACTATAAAACTTTTGGCTGATTGTGTTTGTGCTTTGGTGTTTAATTTGTTTGCTAGTATAGCATGTTGTGACTTTCAACATACCATACCATAGAATACTTTCTAATGGGTTTAGCTTTTGCTTGTTTGGCTTTGGTCCTAATGATGTTCAATATTTTTAGATTGGAAGCAGCTGTCCTCGATCTAGTGGCAGATGATGGTGCTGGCATTCAGAAGCAAAGATCTATGTATCACTGGGATAAGGTAATGCTAAAGTTGTGGTTGAATTATAAAAGAAGACAAAAAGCTATTTTGGACATTATATATATATATATATTTTTTGAAAGATTATCATTTATCTCATAAAACTTTTGGTCAGAGGGGTAAAAAGTACATCAAGTTAAACAATGGTGATCGTGTTGCTGCAAATGGAAAGGTACTATATTTATAAGGCCCCATCGTTTATGTGGGTACTTACTTGGCAAGATGAGATTCTCTTATTCACCTACCTTTAAGAATTAGGACATAACATTTATATTTTCTATTCGGGTTTAGATAAAGACAGAGAGTGGTGCAAAAACAAAGGCAAACAAGACTGGTATATATAAGAAGTGGAAAGAACGCTCACATGTTAGGATATCACTTAAAGGGACAAATAATGGTGATCCTCAGGATTCAACAAGTTTGACAGGTACTCAGTTTGCTTCTCCCTTTGATTTTTATGTTTGATGAACACTGTTTCATTGATAACTAGTATTTATCATTGAGAAAAAATATTGTAGGAGACTGCATGGGTTCTATATTGTTTCCCCATTAAGAATTATCAGGACATTTGCATGTAAAATGCCCATATATGTGTTTTGGCTTTAGAAATTGGTAATAGTAGAAGTTTACTAGACTTAGCAATGAAATATGTAAATAGAATAAACTTGCACAATAATCAAAACAGCATTTACATTGTATAGTTGGTTATGCTTTTCAATCACAAGGGCCATGCTTAGTAAGCATCTAAATTGGTTTCATTATAAATTTATAATAATTAAAAGTCACGAGCTGTGACGAGATTTACATTGAAAATCATTTTCACAGCCAAGAAATTGATTTACCTTATTGGTTGTATTATATTTCAGTTAAAGCTGCACTAGACAACTATTCCTATATAGCATTTATTTGGACACCTTATTGGTGTAATGCTGCATGATCTCTGGGCTGCAATCCTCATTGATATTTTGATTTATTTAATATACACTTGCCATTTTGAACTTTACCATTACATTTCCATTATTACTCAATTATGCTATCTTCAATACACACACTTACATTGGTTTTTCAGCCTCTTACATCAATTTTGGCCTCACATTACTTATAACGACTTTGGTTTCACATTTCTTACATCGGCTTTAACCTCAATACTCCTATGTTTAACTTGGGAGAAAAAGAAAAAAGGTCTTCTGTGGTTTAATTATCGCATTGATCTTAAAAACACTTAATACATTGGCTTTGGCCTATAAAAAGCTACACGTTGTAACTTTATGAATTCATGTTATACAGGATCTTACCAAAGAGGTCGTAGTAATTTTAAAGGCAGCAAGAAGCAGCATTCAATGCCCAATGCTCATGTGCGTTCAGAACTCAAAGATATGGATCAAATTCGAAAGGAGAGGCAGACAAAGGCCAACAGGGTTTCTTATATAAAGAGCAAGTCGACAAAGGGTAAAAGGTTTGGTAAAAATGGTAAAAAAAGAAAAGGCAAATAGAGTTTGTTTGAAGCTCTAGAAATTAATTAGTTAAGGAGAAAAGGCTTGCCAATGAATTTTTATATTTTGGAGTGGTAGGGGGGGGGGGGGAGAGGGAGAAACCCAACTGAGAAAAAGTGACTTTTTGATTTTGTTTTTTTTTCTTGGTTCACCAACAAATTTTGTTTGTTCAAAGTAATGATTCTTGCACTTGTTGCTGTACATGGATCACACATCTGTGCGCTTCCTTTTATATTTGAAGTTCCCCTTTGTGCTTTTGGTGTTCTGTTGGTGTATCTCTGCTTCAGTTTAGTTTGGCTAACTATCAACTTAGGCAGTATTAAGCTGTTTCAATCTTTGGTTTGAAATAAGCATCAAATGTTTGAAATGAAGCGGACTCCAGCTGCTTATTTCAAATGACTTCTGTTTTCGTTTGTAATAATGTCAGTCGAAGAATATGCGGTACTATGATTATTACTGCAAATTATATATGGTAATTATTTGAAAATATTTCTTGTTTAATACTAATTAATTAAATTTCTTTCTAGCTATAAATAAAATATTAATTTGATAAAGCAACTATCTGAAACTTGAAAGTGATATCATTCTATAAAGAAGTGACAAGGTTTTATATGGTCGATCAGACTTTTTTTTATCCCAATCTATAATTAAAAATCCTGGTGTAAGGCGTGATACATGCATGTGTTTTATATAAATAGGAACCAAATCATATAGGCTTATGCTATTCACGTTCCTCTTTTACTCTTCGCACTTTTTACCATATTTTTTGTAATTTCTTTGACAGAAATATCTTTTATGAAAATTATATAAGAAGTGTGAAAAGTAAAAGGCAGGTAAAAAAGGAAAAGGTCTTCTCTTAAAACTCACATCGTGGGTCTCTCGAATTTTCCTAGATTGCATGTCGCAGACCTTTTAGGACTTTGTAAAACCCATAAAGAATATCACACTAAAAAATTATCTTTAATGTAATAAATAAAATCCCAAACGAATTTGACATCAAATAAGCTCAAAATCATATTTACAATGAGTAGCAACAATTCAAATAATCTTCATATTCATGTTTAAATAACTTCAAATATAGAACTTACCAGGTCATGAAAATTAAAGAGTTTGTCCTTGTATATGTTTTCGGTTTATTAAAAAAATAATTAAAGTAATAGATCTGATCAATACTAATAAACATTTTTGTACATTATGCCTATATTTGTAAATATAGGTTAAATAAAAAAATTAAAAATATTAATTAAATTTATAAAAAAATATTTATCAATAAAAAAATATAGAGTTAAAATTTTAAAAATGCATACATTTATAATTTTTGTTTAATTTTTTTAAAGAAATAATATCTTAAAATTTATAAACGAAGTGCAAGTTTGTAAGAAAAAAAAAAACAAAAAGCCGAAGTGCATGTGGTAGTATGGAAAGAAGAGAAAAGAAGTAAAAAGTTGGTGAGCGTGTAGCGAATAGAAGCATGACACGTGGGATTAAGGGCATATAAATACAGAGACTGGGGTTTTGGCGCTATTTGGCACTCACAAGACATCCTAGGCAGCAGCAGTATCTATCTATTCACTTCTTTGTTGTACTTCCAACTCACTCATCTCAGGTACTCCCATTTTCTCTTTCTGCAAATTTCAAAATCCATGCTTGATATACGGTGCCATAAACTAAATGTTTGAAATGCTTTTGTTTTCGCTTTCGCTCTTCTTTGTGTGTTGTGACAGGGGAGGTAAATTAAATTAGGGTTTGTGTTTGTGTGGTTTTGTTTGTTTTGGTGAACATAGGGTTTGCCTGGTTGGTTGGGGTAAAAGGGTATGTATGTATGTATATGTATATATAGAACTAAACGTCAGTCTAAAGTCTAAACCTAATTTGTAATTTGCTGTAGCGTATGGCTTCTGGGGATCTGTGCAAAGACTCAATGAAAGATACTCCCACCGATTGTGTGGTTCCTATAACTCCCGAGGCTGTCACCGAGAATGGGGATTTGCAATCTCAATCCCCTCTCACACTCTCAGTGGTCAGGAAACAACTCATACGTGCGTGCATTGATTGCGATTCTGACCGTGCCTTGGTTGATAATAATAATAATGACATTGGTATCCCCCGAACTCCTAAGGACGGTGTTTTTGACCCCTTTGCACCTGGTCCTGATAACATGGCGCGGGCACCTAACAGTAACAAGTATCTTGACGAGTATAGGACCACCGTTGCCCGGCGGCTTGATTTCCATCCCTCCTTTGATGTTGTTGCTGAAGCAGATTCTGATACTCTTTCAGATGAGAAAATGGTTGAATCAGTATATGAGAATCTTTTGCAAGTTATTGTTTCTAAGCAAGCTGAGGGTGCTCTTGCTCAAATGTCCGACGATTGTGAAACACCCCCATCTGTACTCCGCTTCACTGGAATTGCTGATACTTGTCCTGGTGCACCTATGAAACCAGCGGCTAAACCTAGGAACATTGATTTTGGGTTGTGCAAGAAGCTTGAATTCTGACACAAACTCAACCCAAACAAACCCACCACCCTGCTTTATACCTAGATTACACATCACATTCATTCACAACTGCATTTTGTGCTGCTAATTTGATGTTGTATCTCTAATTTGTACATTAGCTTGTTCAGGGATTATGTATTTTTTGCAGGGCACAGTTGCATCTGACCAAGCTGGTACATCTAGCAGCTACATTGTATAGTAAATTGTTGATGTTAGTTTATTTTACAATGACTTTTCACCAGTTTTAACTCAAATAGATAATGTTCTTTATTTAGTTGCTCTGCTTCAATTTTATTGCAATGATGTGTTGTAAATACATGTTACTGAACTAATTTGAATATCGTATGTTGGCTGCTATGGTTCAAGCCTTAATGATACTTTACCCCTGCCCAATCATCATGTTCTTCCCAACCAATGGATATGTTATTTCAGATATGGGCTTCTTATCAGTGGTTTGGTGATTAATGGTATGAATGCTAAAGTCCTTAATGACGTCGAAATTTCACCCCCCTCTAAAATCTCAGCGAATAGTTGGAGTGATGCTTGACTTCTCGTTGCTTCCTTCATCTTGCTTGGGCAGAAAATTAGTACTAGCTGATGGAAAAGCTGGTGTGAGGAAATCTATTTTGTTTCTATGCAACTGCTTTTCTTTTTAAAATTTTACTACTTTGGCATTACATGATGGATGTGGAGTGTTGTGTTCCCCGTTGCATATGGTTAGGAAATGTTATATAGGGAAAGTTGTCATTCAAGATTAACGAAGTAAAAAGGATATGGAGAATTACAACTCAAATACCGAAAGAGAGCTATATTGCAGCAAACCTTAAGAGGGGTATACATGTTAGACTTTAAAAAGAAAACGCAAGTCTATGGCTACTGGCAAAAAGATAAATAATGTCTCAAGTCAAGAGCTTGTATAAAAGAGCGTTACAATGACTGAAAAGATTGTTTCTATCCAACAAGCAATCAAAGTGTATGTATAGTGAAACCCCACAACCATGCGCAACCTTTGTTTTCTTCAGTCATGTATTAATTCCTCGTGTTTCTTTTTGTTTGAAAAGACTGTTTCTATCCAACAAGCCGCCAAAGTGTATATATAATTGTCTATGAATTTTGCCTACTATTGTATCATGTTAGGATTTGGATGCACCAAGGCATTAGCTTTTAACATGAGAGGAGAGACACTCGAAGTAGCTTGAGCCTTTCTGCATGTCGTAAAAATATGAATATCAGTCCATTAGCATTACAGTAGTTGCAGAGATGATTCAAGGTGCTGCACCCACGCCGAGGTCCTGTTTAAGTTTGACTGTAAGGCTGTGGCTGTCATACCAATACCATAGTCTCCACATAATGTAATTTTAGGGGCTACCATAAGTATTTAAAGGGGTATTCATACTTGTGTTTGAGGGAAAGTCCCCTCGGTATGAAAAGCTCGAGACAACCTCATATTCCGAGGCTGCAGCCGTTTGATCATCTTTGCATAAACTGAAACACAAGAGAGTGAAGTGTTAGCTGCTTGACAAATGAAAATTTGCATGATCCTTTCAGTTATATTAAAAAACTTTGGAGATGGTAGAGTCCAAGTGTAATGATTTTGGCTTAATGAAATGAAAGCTTGGAGCCGGGAACTCATGGATCTCAAGAGATATTGATCTCAAACCCATTTCATGTTCTCTTTCAGTATCACAGTTCAAGAATCCTCCACCTTGCTAAAATACTTCTCCAATCCCAACTTGGGCTCGGACTGGTTGTAGCCATCAAGAATCAATATAGTTGTAGTATTCAGCATTCTTAAAGGGGGATGATAAAACTACTAGTTATATATGCTCAGATGGATCAAAGCATGAAAATGGTTGAAGTCATTAGGGGAGAAATAGAGGAAAGAAAATTTGCATAAGCATGCAACATTGTCACATTGAAATGCTTCTTTCTGCACTAGGAGCAAATTTACAATACTTCTGTAATACCTATCCCCTTGTTTAGTTAACACCCTTTAGTTATATACAGTTTGCTCTCAATTTTTTGTTTTAAAAAATAGTTTGAAAGAAAAAATGATCACTCATGTCAGTTGTAATAACTTGCGGGTAGGAGTACGTGCAATAACGGGACTGAAATTCTTTTCCTGCTCTAGTGCCACAAATGGCTTTGCTACTGGAATAATAAATATCAACAGATATGTCTAATGCATTGAATTCTAAAAAAATACTATTAATTATAGCAGGGTACCAATACCTTAATAAAATTAAAAGTGGAAGGAAAGAAATATCCTGTAATTACATATTAACTAAAACTACAAATAGCATAAAGATATGGATCTTAACTTAAAGGTAAGCATTATGGTAAAGTAACGAAAATGGGAACATTAATCTTAAATAAATTCCCAGAAACAGCCTGAGAGGGAAGGTCCAGACCGTCTAGTAGGATACAAATCACAACTACAAATGAAACAACGTGAAATATGAACAAATTAATTGATCATTAAACAATACATGTATAGTGTACTAATCTAGAGTCTAGTTTCATTCCTAAACTAAAAACCTCTCTAATCAAAGTTTTGTCTTGTATTGGCACTCTTGGTTGCCAACTGTTCCATTAGAAAGATTAATTGGAACGTTACAAGAAGTGGAGGAAACCACATGGACTTTGATAAAGCCTAAGATGCTGACTTTCCCTGACATCATCACAAAAGTGTTTAGGGGCAATGTACCAGACGCTACATCAGAGAGAAGCTGGGAATTGGAGAGAAGACGGTCCGCCATAATGGTGAGGGTGAGGTTGAATCCTTTGGTCTCACCGGATGAAATCTCTCCGGCAGGGATCGGGACTTCACCTATCAACTGCCCTCTGTAATTGAGGTGGGCGGTGCTATCTGAATACTTGAATCCCACCTTGTTCGGGTTCTTCACTGAGACATCCACGTGCAGGGTCACATTCAAATCGACCCTTAGTTTTGGTGTATCCAAGCCCATGTGAAAGTCCTCTAGCTTCGTTGAGTCCACTGTGGTAACAGGATGCTTGGCTTTGAACACTGTCAACGCTAGTATTACAATTAGCAATACAATTGCAATCACAACACCTGTCAGCGACAGGCACACTTTTCTCCCTTTACCAGATCCTACCTTCATTCTGCTTTTTCCTTCTTATCAGCCTACACTGTCAAGCAAATGTTAAAACCATATACAGTGATTCATGACATATTACTTGGCATTGATATCATACCAACAACCAAGTATATTTGGGGTATTGGTTTGTTTCTTATATATAAATGTAATGTAACGGATGTTTGGAGGGAAATATAACAACTTACAGTTACAGGGTGGTCCTCTACAGTGATATCAGATAAAAAGTGCTACAGTTTATGATCTTAATTTTTCAAATTTCATTTTCTTTCTAACAAATGCAAAAGGCCATAAGTTTCCTATATTTAGTTTCTATGTCGGCAGAAAATTAGTTGGCTTGATCGAAATACAATAAATACCTGGGAATTGAGGTTATATGGGGTGGGTGTTGGTCGCATACATCCACAGCAAATCAGAGGTGAAATATATACCTCAAAATGGAATCCTAATTCAAGTCAGGATCAAGACTCATATTAAATCATTATAATTTGCTCACAAAGACATATAATTTACAAACCCCAAAGGTACCTTACCTTCAAAGGATCCGTTGTCAAATGGTAGTCGGAAGTCACGAAAATTGAGAAGAGAAACTGTTGAACAGGGATGCGTAGGTTTACACTTTACAGGCTGTTCAACGGAACTGCCATCAAAAGCGGAGTGGTGGTAGTGTTTCTTTGCTTGTGACAGAAGAACTAACTATATTCACAGTTGATACTTGACAATCGAAGATGTACTACACTTTCCCCCCTTTTTAATTAACTCTAATACACTATTTTTATTTTATTTTATTTATGTATGAGTCTAATACACTTTATCTAATACATACTACAACTCTACTAATGAGGGTATTTTTTTGGAAGGAGATTATTTTCTTACTATATTAAAAGTTAAAGTATAATATTGGTTATCATATTTTTACTTAATTGATAATTTTGATTTCTTTAGAAAAAATAAAAATATTTGAACTCCTATTTCTAAAAATTAAGAACTTTAGTTTAACACTAATTTTTAGGACGTTGATTATTAATAAAAAAAAATGTTGATGATCATAATATTAAAATTTTCAATTAAATTCTTAGATTATTTAAGAGTTTTTTATATCACTAAAATATTTTTTGACAGACTAGAGAGTCTTGTGACTAGTGGGTGCTCTACATTTGCCCCATCGCATCGCTCTCGCCGTGAGGACAGACACGTAGTAAATCCATGGTGGCATCGTTGCACTTGCACATCAGAAGAATCGTCTTTAGGAACGCACATCCCAGACTTCACTCAACACTCACTAAACCCCAGCTCAAGGCCCTCGTTCTCGACCACTACTCCCATGGCAAGTTCGCCAACCTTATCCAAAACGTTGTCGCGTCGCCCCCCGTCCTCCTCACTGCATGCCAAAACCTCTCCCCCTCCTTTCCCCCCCCGGACCGCTTCAGCATCCCGGCCACGTGCCTTGAGCTCCTCGAAAACCGCTTCGACGTGGCATCATGCTGCCTCCCACTAACTCCCTCTTTCGTTTTGCCCAACTTGAAGCTCAAGGTCGTCATTGAGGCCATTCGAATGGTTATGGAAATCGTCTACGACGACCGCTTCGTCACCTTTTGCTACGGTGGCCGCGTCGGAATGGGACGACACACAGCCATAAGGTACTTAAAAAACTCCCTCGAGAACCCTACTTGGTGGTTCACCGTCAGGTTCAAGCCTCACAGGTTTCAACATTTCCATGTCGAGAAGCTCTGTTCTGTTATTGAACGCAAAGTCAACGATTCCGTTTTCATTGATTTGATAAAGAGGTTGTTTCAATGTAAGGCTTTGGTCATTGAATTGGGTGCGGATTGGTTAGGAAGGGGACTTCCTCAGGAATGTGGCTTGTGCTCCATTTTGATCAATGTTTATTTTGATGCCTTTGATAAAGAGATTCAAGAGATGCGTCTTCGGGAGAATCGAGAGAACCGGGAATTGGATCCGAAGATTATTGCTTCGGGTTTGTATTCTGATGTGTTTTACAAGCCGGTGAAGGTGTATGCGGTGAGGTACTTGGATGAGATACTCCTTGCCACATCAGGGTCCAAGATGTTGGCCTTGGAGTTGAGGACGGGGGTTGTCAAGACTTTGGAACTTGGATTGGGTTTGCGTGTTGATAAGGTGAATACCGCGATTCATAGCGCGGTGTCGGAGAAGATTGAGTTTCTTGGGATGGAATTGCAGGCTGTTCTGCCTTCCATTTTGCGCCCGCCAATGTCGGAGAAAGCAATCAGGGCACGGAAGAAGTACCTCAGGCAGAAGGAAGTCAGGGCTCTTGAATTGAGAAATGCTAGAGCAAGGAACAGAAGGAAACTGGGGTTGAAGATATTTAGTCATGTTTATAAAAAGATCAAGCAAAGTGACGGGTTTAAATTTGACTTTAGTATTGAAAACCAGGTCCGAGAAATTTTTAGATCTTGGGCTGATGAAGTAGTGCAAGAGTTCTTGGGGAATATAGATGAGTGTCAAGAATGGCATCGAAGTCTATCAGCTGGCGATTTCCTACAGTTGAGACACATTAGAAATCAATTACCACCTGAGCTTGTTGATGCTTATGATAAGTTCCAAGAGCAGGTAGATCAACATTTGAATCCTATAAAAGCTAGGAAGGCGATAGAGGAAGAAGAAAGAAGAGTAAAGGAAGAAGAGGAACAAAATTATTCAAAAGGAACAGTTGAGGATTTGACAAAGCTCTGTATGAAAGTTGAGGCACCAGAAATACTCATAAGAAAGGCTGTGAAGTTGGTTGGGTTTACAAATCATATGGGTCGTCCACGACCAATTGAATTTCTTGTTGCACTTGAGGATGCCGATATTATCAAGTGGTATGCTGGCATAGCAAGAAGGTGGCTTGATTATTTCTGCTGTTGCCACAACTTCAAGACAGTCAAAACTATTGTAACTTATCATTTAAGGTTCTCCTGTATCTTGACATTAGCAGAGAAGCATGAATCCACCAAGCGTGAAGTGATAAAGCATTTCAGCAAAGATTTGAGAGTCTATGATATGAATGGAAATCATGAAGTGCATTTTCCTACAGAAAGAGAGGTTAAGATGATGGGAGATAGAAATCTTTCTGATCCAAAACCAGTAGATGGGGCTTTATCTTTGGCTGTAGTAAGGTTGGCATCTGATGAGCCTCCATGTCATTGCATTGCCCATTTCTGTGACAAGACAACTACTGTCTTTTATCGGGTCCATTTGCTGCAAAACAGATTGAATGTCAGCCCATTGGACAAAGAAAAATGGGTACAAGGGATGGGTGTAATTCATGAAAGCCTAAACCGTAAGTGCCTCCCTCTCTGTACTGATCATGTAAATGATTTGTACATGGGGAGAATCACACTTCAAGACATTGACTGTTCTTATTGTGTGGATGTGGACTGACTTTGCTGCTAAAACATTTTTACTGTGGTTGGCATCAATGATGAGTCCTCTATACTTTCATGAATTTAAAAAACTATGGCATGCTTTCTGTTTGTCCTTTGGTTATTCTGATTCAATTTATTTATCCCCTTCTATGATTACTGGTCGGATTGATAAGTGTGAAACTGAGATTTTAGACTTAATAGTGGTTTTGGCTTTTGTGTTTTTGGCTTGTGCTTATGTTGTAAGCAGTTCTTGTGGTTGTGAATTGGTTTTAGCATGTGTTTGGAGGAGACAGGGTCGGTCATAGGCGTTGCAGCTGGACTGGCTAGGAACATTGTGACAGGAATGGTGGAAGGAACTGTAATGATGGTTGGTGCATCTGAAGGTGCGATGAGTGGTGTAGGATTTGTGGGGAAAATTGAGGTTGGTGAGTTATTTGTGTATTGTAGAATTATTCGGGTTAGGCACTTCACTGCCCAGGTAATTTGACATTTGTATCTTATGTTCTAATGGATTTTCAAGATTTATCCAATAGGCTTGTTACCCCATTCCCACAAAGTAATAAAATATTTAGCTGCTTTTCTTTGTATATGGCTGGCTGATTATCATGTTAGTAAATATTTGTTCTAATGGCTTTTCAAGATTTATCCAATAGGCTAGTTACCCCATTCCCACAAAGTAATAAAATATTTAGCTGTTTTACTTTGTATATGACTGATTATCATGTTAGTAAATATTTGTTGTGTCTCAAGTAAGGGCCAAGTACTGATTTTGCATTTTAAAGTATTTCAAGGATTTGAATAAGAACTAAGATGATATCTTAACTGCATTGTGAACGATTCTGATATCCTCTGTAAAAGATACTACCCAGATCCAATCACTTTCTGAATTCTGATAACATTCCTTTTATTATATTGTAAATGGTTTCGTAATTCCTTCCTCACTCCTCAGCTTAATTACTGCAACTCCTTTTTAAGCATCCGCCTAACACATTAAGCTTTCAGGTTGATTTTGTTTTTTAATGAGATATTAGATCCTCTATGACCAATGATCAGAAATTTCATCATCGCTCTGCCATTTTGGTTCAAGTTTCTTTGTTTGTGATATTGAGGTTCCTGTTACACACAAGTTGTTTAACATTGAAGTTATGCACTCAAATCCTTTTTAGCTTGATGTTGACAAATGACGAATTGATACGATATATGAACCTGAGTTGCCTGTTGGCCCAAATGAGGCTATGGGCCTAATAGTGAATGAAGGACCAAGGGAGCAAAGCGGGCCAAATGCATCCAGACCTCGACATATCAATGCTACCTCAATATGGATGAAAGATTATGCAGCTATTCTCTGCCACATAGGAATATTTTCCTTAGCATATTCTAGAATAATAGTTTGTTACTAAATTCCTTTTCTGTTATGGAGTAGTGCCTGGATAGTAGACACATGTCCTTGATTAGGCTGGTGGACATTATATTTGTAATAATGAGAAATGAAATGAGGTATCAATGAATTTACCCTGAAAAGTGTGCTCTGAACCTTCTCTCTTAATTCTCTGGAGTTCCTCCTACTCTAAAGGAAATTCCCCCTTGTCACAAAGCTCCAGGGAGATAGATTCTGAGAAGATTCCACATATCAGATATATTTGGAGACTCTCTTTTTTATGGTTTTGTTACATATATTTGTTGTGTTGATTATTATTTACACGCAGGGTATTTCTTTTGAGCTCAATGATGAGATGGCTGCAGCCTGCCGATGATGAGGACAGAGAAATGTTGCAGGTATGATAGCAACATTTGCATTTTTAAACAGGTTGGGAAACTTCGTCTGCTAATAGCAACATTCATTGTGAGATTTGTGATAGCATTTGTCAAAGGGCCGCTTCTCACTGTTGGCATGTTGCTGCTCTTCCACTTCTTGTGTCAGGTGCTGCTATAGCTGTCATCATAGGCAGGATGACATCTTGAGGTCAAACAGCTTATGCAAAAGCTACAAATGTAATTGAACAGACAATTGGCTCGGTCATAATTTTTTATTTTTATTTTTTCATATCTTAGGTCTCTTGGACAGGCATCCCCTGGCATGAGTGTTTTGGCTGCAGGTTCTGCTGCAGCTTACAAAATGTTGCAGGTCAGTACTTTGCTTCAATATTTGGGATCATATTTTAGTCTTTCTTGAACCATTTTCATTGCTCAAAAGATAATGAACTTAATATAATTGGACTAGGACCACAGAGACGTATTCAAAGTTTACAACCTCTTTTGACAAAATTTCTTTTGGAATTTTGTTGAATTCCAACCAATATACCTTTTTCTTTTTGTTGTTAGGTGGAAAAAGGGTTGACCAAAGATGATAAGGCACATAAATTAGCACTAAGGCTTGAAATTGTAAGCTCATACGTCAACATCTTGACTTATATATAAGTTATAAATTCATTTTTTAAAGATAATAATACTTCTTTTGTTTGGTCATATGCTCTTGGAAGCCAATTAGTTGAGGCTAAGGTTTCCTATACTTTACATATCCCCGTCATCTTTATGGGCACAATCTTCATTTCTACTATGAAGACTTGTTTCATAGCCATAATGGGCCTTTTTTCTTTGGTCAATCGTCAGCGGGGCAATGGTTAATATAGATTACTGTATATGCTAAATGCCTAAGCCTGAGACAAACTTTGATCCCTATTTCTAATTTCTTAATTGTATCTTGGTGACACGAATGTTGGACGTTGGAGATGACAAAGAAGTAAATCTTGAACCATTTCCTAAAAGGTGATTTCAGAGACTGTTCATAAAGTACATTGCTTGGACCTATAAGTTGTTTCACCACATAGCATTGACAATTCCACATATAATACTACTTTTACCTTTGATTTGAGTTGTTTTTTACATGGTAGCACCGTGCTTGGGTGCTATTTGCACTGTTGGGTTGGTAATGTCCTTCAAGAAGAGCTCCATTCGCATAATTCTAACTGTCTCTTTTTTCTGGCTACAACTTTACTCGCTGATGCCAGGTTGCTATAATTATGGTTTGTAATGATAAATGGGTTCTGCATTGACCATTGGCTTTACCGTTTTCTTGGTTCACTTGGCTACCATACCCATCCCGGATACTGGGATTAGTCCAGCTAGGAGCTTTAGTGCCACTGTTATACACAACAATAGCAAATTTTGGGATGACCATGTACGTAATTATGTCTCTTTGAATCTTATATCTGTCTCGTTGAACCTGTAATATGTTCACGAGAATAACGGATTAACGTGCATTGTTGTGTTATTTTAATTAATTGGTAAGGTGTTGTATATATTATAGACTTAATTTCACTTGGTCCATTTAAGTTTTATTTGGATATATTAAGTTTAAAAAGTTTTATTTTGATATTTTAAGTTATCAAAAGTTTTATTTTAGTTTTTTTTTTCATATTTCCATTAGCAATGTTAGTGATTTTGTTAACTTGGAAATTTTGAAATAAATAATTTAAAACAGTACCGGTTTTTAGCACCACTGTGTTTTTTTTTCTCTAAAAAAACAACAAATATGTTCCACTTTATCCTTGTCGGCTTCCTCACAGACACAAAACCACCTCGTGCCACACCACGATCATCGAGCGTCGTCTGCTACCCCAAACCCACCGACAAACCTCCCCACCACAGCTTCATCCAAATAAGAGGCAAAAATGGCACGAGATTTGAATTGTCTTCTAGATTTGAGTTAACATCACTAACAACCATGACGCCATCGCATGCCACCACTACGCTAGACCGAGACCTTTGTCCAAATGCTCATTGAATCCACCAAAATCGCAAAACATGCCTCTACCTCCAAACCTACCAAATACCACATCCTACGTTATACCCATCAAGAAATAATCTAACAAGCTCGTGGAGGTGCACGATGAGGGCACCCATGTCATTGACCTCGGCCGCACGGGTGAAATAGAAGTGAAGTTGTCGGGTGGGGTGGGAGAGTGTGGGTGGGGCATGGAGAGGAAGAGGGAAAGAGGTGTAAGTGATGGTTGGGGTCGGGGCTCTAGGAGAAGGCATGAATGAGGGTGTTGTAGTAGTAAGAATTCTGAGCAAGGTTGATGGCAAGTAGAAGACGAGTGTGGTTGAGGTCGCCTAAGTGGCGGCTGCATACCACCAACACCTACAAAGAGCAGCAACTATGAAGGCACATTGGGATTATTCTTGAGCAACCCTTACCCCACCTAGTTAACAAAGATAGGATAGAGCTTGAGTTAGTATTTATATTATATTTATGCGCTTGATGTGTGTATGCATATGATCTAGACCATGATGATGAGCAAATCATCTTTTCTTTTGCAATTTATTATGTATTTATTTATTTCTTTGATATGTTTGTATGAGATCATGAACAAAATTTACATTATATTTTGATTTTATATGTTACAGGCAAATAGAAACATATTAAAACTGAACCCTCTAATTAAGCACAACAAGTGCCAAGATAGGCCAAAAGAAAGCACATAACGAGATGATAGCTCATAGACCAACTCGACAGTATGGCATCCATGAATACAACCTTATCACCCATAAATTTTTCAAAGCAAAATAGACATTGAAATTTAAAGTCACCCCTTCCTAGTTCCTATACCCTACACGACCAACCAACATGCAACGTATTGGTTTAAGAATCGCCCCTGCACTTTTTTTTTTTTGTATCGTCATTACCCCTGCATATAGCCAACCGATCACATGACTGACATCAGCCACTTTATTCCCCATACTCACTGAGAGTCATAAATACCAAACTATTGCAGGTCCATCGAATACCAGATATACGCAGTTCCCTTTCCTACTGATCACCCCGTTACCTTCACTACCAGCCAAACATGTTATAAATTTTGCTTCCACTATACCAGATTTGGTATGAACTTTCCTAATAGAGTAGAATAGCCCCTCTCCTCCCAGAACATCACTCTTGCAATCCAAAATCTGCACCCATGCCCATGAGGCATGTCACGTCAATGAAGCATCAACTTTCTTCAGAGTTCTTAGAAACCTCCTCTACAGTCTCTGTCTCCAGTATAAACACGCTCCTGTTTTATCATTTTATCAGTGAACTTTAGACACGGCAGGCTGCACAGACCAGTCGTAGCACGAATATGAAAAACCTCTTGATTTTACCTTTAGCCAAGACCAGGTTCTAAATGCGATCATGTCCATTACCTATACTATTAATAAAGTCTCTCTCTCTATATATATATATATATATATATATATTAACAATTTAATTTGGGTTAGATAAATTTTATATTAACATGAGGCCATCTTAATACTAAATATTTTTTATATTAATATATGATCAATTTCTTTGAGTGAATTAAGCATTTTTGGGTGTATTTTTGTGAATGGTTTAAATTTAAACAATATTACTCATCAAATATTTTCTTGAAGCGGGGGTAAGTGACTTCACAATGCATTTATATATTAAGTGACTTGATTATATAAATAATATTGCTTAATTGGTATATATATATATCATTAATTTTGTAATCATAAAATTTGATGTCTTAGGTTAAAATATTGGTGTTAACAAACCTTAGCGTTGAAGTAAATATTTTGCAAGAGTTCTTAAATTTGTAAGATCAATACATTTAAGATAAGTAATTTATTTGAGCAATTATATACTGTAGATGGTCTTAGAAATTATAAATTGGATTCCGCTGGATATTTTATTTGTGTTAGAAAAATTACCAAGCTACTAGGTTCAAAAATCAAATTAAGTATTTCTTTTAAAAAAAATTAATTAAGTAACATCAATTTAATTTTTATAACGGGAAGAAATCAATATTCAACCATCTTTTTTATGATAAATGATATACATGCTTGTTATTTACATCCTCAGTGAGATCGAGCTTGGGATTTTGTATAAAATGAAGAAACCAAGCTGGAGGATTTTAACTTTGAAGGGTTACAAGGGAATCCGAAATATATATCAAAAAGTGATAGTGAAGGATGATCGAGATGGAGATGGAAACATGTGATCAAGGAGGATGACAAAGGCCATGGCGAGAGTGGTGTCCATGTGAG
Source organism: Glycine max (assembly GCF_000004515.6). Lineage (NCBI taxonomy): Eukaryota > Viridiplantae > Streptophyta > Magnoliopsida > Fabales > Fabaceae > Glycine > Glycine max. The sequence goes on from NC_038252.2 coordinate 38,084,246, forward strand.
GCTGTACGAAGAGACGGAAGATATCTGCGCCAAAAGTTTCTTTCATCTTCATCTCTGCAACTTTTATCTTATTGTTGTTGTAAAACGTGCAGCAACGTTGGGCGTATGATCCCTCTATCTCATATGCTACTTCCTTCTTGATGTTGAAGATGTGTGCCAAAGTACACTTGGCGTTGACGTTCTTCCTCGCGGCTGTAAAAAGCAGTTTCTGTTTGACGGAGCCCTCTCCTTCAAACACCAGCCAAGTGTCTGATACCAAGCTTAGCCTCTGATCGATCGACGAATTAATGAAATAAGAATCAATACAATAAAGACATACAAATGAATGAATGAATGAATGAATATATATACCTTGCGGCGGATGGTGAGGAGAGGTGTGCCAGCAGCGTCCATGAGAAGTATCTGATCCTTATTCCGCGCGACGTAATTATCGACCCTAAACACCAGATTCCCTCGTTGGGTGTCGAAAACGGTGAATCCGTTGCAGTTTGGCAACAGAGACTTCTTCCACACTGTTAGCACCACTGCCATTGCATCACTATTTTTATTTGGCTTCTCCGTCTCCGTCTCCGACACACACACAGATGCGTTAGCGTTTGGGTGTACCTTCGTCATTGCTAAATGCTACGGGAGGAGGTCAACTGTTAAATGCCCCCAAGGACGGTTTGGTGAAGGAGCACATATATATCCCCTTCCTTCCTTCTCTTCCTATATATAAGTTCGACTTTAATATAAGTTTTATGACTACATGCCACAATGCTTATTGGTTGCTTCAAATTAATCAAAAAACTTGTAAATTTTTAGTTTCTATTGTTACATTGTGTATCTTATACTATATTTTAAAATATTTATTTAAAATAAATTAAAAAATATTCAAAACATTATAATTTTATTATATTAATTAACATAATAATTAAAATAAATTATCTAATATAAAATTATTCAAAAAATTATAGAAAAATAAAATAAAGTTAACATTTATCACTATCAATATAATTTTAAAATAAAAAATTAAATATTATTAATAATAAAATATTTAAAATAAATAATTTAATATAAAAAATGTGTACCAGGAAAAAGTAAAAATACTAATTAAATATATTTTATTTAAGAAAGATAATAATAAAATTTAATAAATCTTTTTTAAAAAAGAAAAGAAAATATAAAAATTAAAATTTAACGTTTTAAAAAATGTTATTATAGTAAAAAAAATATAAAAGATGACTGAAATAACTTCCGGAACATTATCATTATGTGTTTGCTAGACAAACTAATAAATTATGAATTTAATACCAATATTAATTACGAAAATCACTAAAACAAATACATTGATTAAAAGTAAAATATGTAACTTAATTTAAGAAAATATTCAAAGATAACCAACTAGTCACTAAAACATTACAAATAGAACTCTTTAACTTAATTAAAAAGTTATTAAAACATTTCAAATATAGTTATAAAATACATAATAAATCTATTCTATGGAAGTGTGCATGATAGTATCACTAGGGTTAGCTGGTGAGTTTGAATTATTTGTATGAAGTTGTTCAAATTTCATTCACACACACAAAAATACGATATATATATCTATGATAAGTAGAATTAATAGCATCAATATGGTTATGGTAAAATTTTATAAAAGTAAAAGTTTCTGTAATTTTTAATATTCATTTTTATATTATATATATATATATATATATATTAATTAAATACCCATAAAATATATTTAATTTCATTAAAAAAGATGACGTAAAATAGTAAATAAACATATTAATTCTTCTAACCCATAGCAAAAGATCTTTTGCTATGGATATTAATTCTTCTAGAGAAAACCCCTTTTTAAATGAAAAGATAAAATGTAAGAAAAAAAAATACAAAACTTCACCTTAAAGTCAGCTTTTAATAATGCCATTGTTTAGCATCATCATCGATAAAATAATCTTAAGAAATCGGAGATTAAAATAATTGTATGGCTAGGAACCATTTCGCGGTGCCGAGGGAGGACGGCTGTCACTTATTCCTCGAAGATATTTCTGTGCATCTAGACAACTTATCTTTTTGTTTGTTTATCACCTAATTATCGTAATTTAAAGCTTCTGGTACAAATATGAATGACTGCAATTATATATTCATAGTTGATTATCATTTATTAGTGTAATACATATATATGCCTAAACGACGTAGACCATTACGTTGTTATTTTATCCTCGATGGGTTAGGCGGTTTGTGCGACTTCTTCGACCATCCAATCACTACAAAAAAAATAAAATAAAATAAACATCCCGTTTGGATCCACCTTTTCTTTTTCCATTATTATTTATAGTTATTCTATTAATTACTACTAAACAATATTTTTTTTCCTGAACATAATAATAATAGTATAAACGTCAGAATCATAATTAATCTCTATCATGAACTACAAAAATATATATATATATATATATATATATATATATATATATATATATAAAAGATATATATTTATTTTTTAATATGATTTATTTCATTATATTCAAGGTTAAGATTCAATAGTTAAATCATTTAATTAAGAAATACAAGAAATTTGTGTCAACTAACATTAGTTAGTACTAACAGCAACATTTAGATCTTATTTCTAAGCATTTGAAAACATATTTTTGAGATGTGATAACTTCGATTTCTCGAAGGATAAAAATAATGTATGACAATGACAGAAATTTGTTTTGAGAATCAAAATAAATTAAGAAAATAATTTCTTATAATGAATTTAACCAACAAATGATTTTTTATTCATTATAGACTTACAATCGAAATTAAATCAATATGCGTTTAGGACCTTAATATAATTAACTTTTATTTGACCAATTTTAATAAGTGCAAATGTTGTTGGTGCTAGTGGTGATGGTTCCCCAACAAAGAAGAGAGAAGGACGTCTCAAAGGCATGTGTAAACATTAACTTTTAGTTTCGATTCACCCCATCAACATCTATAAAATTGGATGCAATATTTTGGTGAATTCTCTTTGAGATACAACGAAATTTCCTAATACAATTTGCAGTCTCACAATCAAGCATATCGTTAATGGCAATATGTAAAAATAATAGTTTCATTAATACTCTATGCACACAGAAGGAATAAAATTATTTGGATACAAAGAATCTAGTTATTTATAATTAAGCTTATGTTGTTTTCTTTTTTCTGCATGTATATTGATTTTATTTTGGTGAAGAGTCACATAACTTTGAATTTTTTTTCACAATCCCTCATATTTTCAACATATATCCAAATCTCATTATTTCATAAATCACATGATTTTAGATAAAAAAAAAAGTATCTCATGATTTGAACCTTTACTTAATAAGTCATGAGTTTCCCTCACTTAATAAGTCATGAGTTTCCCTCATCTTAAATATTGTGGTAGATAAAGTTAATTTGAACCAACTAATCATTAGAACAAACCTGTATAGCTTACACATGTAATCTCAGCACCATTGACTGGATTATAAAAGTAACATATTTGATAAGATCTTGTATCACATATATACTTTTCATGAGAGCTTTAAGAGTCAAGCCCTTAACTCCAAGAAGTGATCACATTTCACTCCCATATAGGTAGACTTTATCAGAAGTGTCCCATAATAAACACTTCAACACATGCATGTTATAAACTCATTAAATTATAATAATGTACTTTTACCATTGAATTCAAGACTTGATGCTACTCAAGTGTGAGCCAGGTCTCCATTAACGCCAATTAATTAGATATGGTCTTAAGTGTCATTCCAATAATATTTTACACACCATATCCCTTGTGAATTTTTTTGTTAAAAGATCTACAAGATTTTGTTCTGCTCTTACAAATACTATAGATATTATTTCATTTCCAATTAGATTCTTCACATAGTTAATAGTTTATTTTTATTTTAAAATTAATTTTTAAATTTTTTATCAATGAGTTATTTATCATAATGATATATACATTTAAAAATATTTATTTACTTCAAACTAATTATAATACTATAATTAAACATATTTATTTTATACAACATAAAACAAAACATTAAAATACTATTCTTCGTATTAACCTTGTAATTTCATTAGACTTAGACGGGAAGGAGATGAAATATTAAAATAATTAATAGAAAGATAAACATTGGTAAAACGGGATTTGTTGTGATGGGCAAGCCGTTGACAGTTGTTGTTCTATACTGCCGCCGACTTAGACCTGACCTTGGCTTGGAGTAAACAGAATAGAAGAGAATATTCCAAAGCAAAAGAAGAGAAGAGAGGTTGATTGATCCGATCCGGTTCCGGTTCCGATTCCGATTCCGATCCCGATGGCTTCTACAGAGGGTCTAGTGCCCATAACTAGGGCCTTTCTGGCCTCTTATTACGACAAACACCCTTTTACTCCTCTTTCTGCTCATGTCTCCACGCTTTCTTCTCAGATTCGTTCAATGGCTAATGATTTTCTCACTCAGCATCCTCCTATCCAAGGTTGGTTCCTTTCTTCTTCTTCTTCTTCTTTGCCTGCATTTACTTCGCTGCCCTTGTGTCTGAATCGTTCTTTTCTTTTTGTTAGGAGAGAGCATCTTAATAAATGAAGCTGACCAGCAACCTCCGCACAAAATGGATGAGAACATGTGGAAGAATCGAGAGTACATTGAAGAAACAATTTTTTTACTTCAGAGTTCTAATTGGCCAGAGGCGGTAATGTATATCTTTTAAATTCATTTTCCTTGTCTTTAACTGACTTTGATTGTAACTCATGAATACATACAGTATATGATAACTTCATGATTTCCCTTCAATTGTAAAACGATTTAAAGTAAAAACACATTTTATGGATGCAGCTGAAGCAGCAGTCCACAGCTGACAGTGTTGAATTTGCCATTACGCTTGGGAAACTGAAAGATAAACTTCATATTACATTGAAGGCTTTGGAATCTTTCCAAACTAAAAATGCTGAACATGTATTTAACACAGGTACCACCTTGCCTTTGACTCGAATGCTTGCTTTCAATAGTTAACAAGCTTCTGATTTCCTGAGTATCAATTTCAATTTGTTGTGGTAAAATTCGTTTTGCTTTCTTGTATTTGGTTTCTGTTTCTACACATAGTTATTTTATATTATTTGTCTTGGTGGAAATCATAAAGCAAACCCTAAGTCTATAGAATGTGTGTTAGAAACTACATAATATAAACCTGTTCCACTATGCAAGATGCGTTGATTCATTGTAACTTTGGAAATGAAGTTAGAATTTTGATTCATTGTAAATTAAATTAGAATTATTAGCCTAATTATTCTTTCTTGTAAGTTGCATCTTGTGTTTTTTTAAAATTTTTTTTCCTATGTGATTATTCTGTATATGTATTCCCAAGGTTGAGTGTGTTTTTCACTCGTGCAATTTCACTCTAAGTATTCTCTCAAATAATCACATGTTCTTTCCTTCCTTAAAATCTTAAGTATGTGTATACAGGAAAATAAGGAGAGACATGGGAAATTTATGGTAGGTTTAAAAAGTGTGAATAAAATGTGTCAGACTTGTAGAGTGGCTTCTAGAAAGAGAAATGTAAAAGACTAAACCTATTTGGAAAAGCAATTTCCTCTTTAAGCTGGCTGGAGATTGTTTTATAACATGTTTTTTTAGTTTTTTCTATAGTTACTGTCTAGACAAGTATTGAACTGTATGTAAAACTCTCTGCTTTTACCTATGTTGAATTACAGGGTATTTGGTGTTGGGAGAAGAAGATAAAAAGAATGAAACACAAATTATACTAATCATAATCCTAAACAAGGAAGCAAAACATATATAAATAAGGAAATATGATATTTAATACTAGGAGATAATGCAGAAAGAGGGAAACTAATCCTAGAGGATAATCTAATATATAATGAGATTTTCTTATATTCTAACACTCCCCCTCCAGCTAAAAGTTTACGAAACTGTAACCTTATTACAAATAAGTTCTTTAAATAAATGACATCAAACTATACAATTTGAGACTGTGTAACGGAGGAACTAGGATGCTTCGAGTATTGCAGGGCCAGCTGACCAAGCTTATGTCTTTGGGAAAACCGCAAGAACAGGCTGATATCTTTGGGAAAACCGTGTGGTTGACTCATACCTCCGGTGAAGTTGCTAGGCTAGACTGATTTATCTGGGAAAGCAATGTCGCTGGCTCATGTCTCTAGGAAAGTCGTTGGTCTAGGTTATATCTAATCTCACAGTGCATGACTTGAACCAAAGAAGGCGGATCTTAGTAGTTGAGGTTATAAATCACCAAGAAGAGAGATAAAATGAAACAAATAGTGATGTAAAACACTGGAAAAAGTCATGTGTCTTTTAATCGAGGTGGATCGCCCTACTAAGTACCCCCATTTTATTCCACTTAGTCATCCCTTCATTGTACTTGCTATTGCAGCAATTTTAATTTGAGAGTGTTTATTTACATGGATTTCCAGCTAGCACGGTGATTGGCAGATACAATGTTTTTCTAAGCCACTTTTGCACCGAATTATTCAAGAAAGCAGCAATCAAACTCAACTTCAGTTCTGCCTACAACCTGCAGTCTGATGGGCAATGGAGATGATTAACAAATGTTTGGAGACCTAGTTCAAGTGTTTAATAGGGCACAAGCCTAGACAATATCCTCACTGGTTAAGCTAGGCAAGGTTTTGCTACAATATCAAATACCACAGCTCCAATGTATTTGTTATAATACCAAATACAGTCTGACACCCTGCATGGCTGGAATCCTCTACCCTTGCTTTAGGGAACTACAGTTCCATCCTATGTGGAGCAAGTCAACCAAATGACACCAGAAAGTTGTGTTATTAGCAGTTGCAAGCTACTCTTGTGAAGGCCTGAAATTGCTTGAAGGCTCAAGCTGATAAAGTCCATTTGGCGCTGCATTATCAAGTTGGACATTGGGTCTTTCTCAAACTCCAACTATGTAGACTACTAGTGCTAGCCAAAAAAACATGAGAAACTGAATCCATGATTCGATGCCCTATTTCAGGTGGTGAGAAGGGTGAGATAGGCTGCCTATAAGCTTCAACTGCCTGCTAATTGCTCTGTCCATCTTATATTTCATGTTTCATTGCTCAAATGAGCCATCTCATCCCAAGTGACACTATAACCTCTACCTCATGCGGTCTTGCTTCATACTAGGATTTGGAACTAAAGCTGCAATCAACGAATAGGCTTGCTGTTAGGGACCGTCCCCATATCAGTGTTGTTAAATAGCGGCCATGGCCTGGGTATATGGCGGAATTTTGTCCTTTTGCCATTGATAACACTGCCCCATATATATATATATATATATATTTTGGGGGGTTGATTAAAAAAACTTACATTCAAATAAAATACAATTGAAAGAACTTCTATATAACAGTACGAGCATAATTATAAAATATTACAAACAATACAACAGTAGTTTGCATTTTGCAATTCACATGTTTTGGTGTATGCGAAAAAAAAAACTCTGTGCGAGGGACGTTTCTCTCACAACAGACATTATTTCGCAAATCCCAACAGTGGAAATGTGCAAAAATGAGTTCCGAACCTGTTGTTCAAATTTCACGATGATGCAACGGTTAACGAGTCCGGGATCGTAGTTTTATTAGGATATGTTTGAGTGAGTGTATGTGGGAAAAAGAGAAGATTTTGGGAGAGGGAAAAGGGAAAACAAATTTGAGAGGAAGAGAGAGTGTAAAGACGTGTCCTAAATGTAAAAATTAACCTAATATGCCTCTATTTATAGTTAGGGTACTTTCAACCTATTATTTACTCTAATTTAGTTTATTTTATAAAAAGAAACTCTATTTTATTCTTTATCAAATGAAGAAATGAAACATCTTTTTTTTTTCATTTCCTAAAAAAGCACATATTTATTTTATTTACCTTATAAACATTATTTAAATTAATAAAATCATTTCTCCTTATTTATTTAATTACTAAAATCTCATTATTTTTCTAAAACTCTATTTATTTTTAAGTAAAATCATTTTTAATTTATTTTACAAAAAACGGGGTGTTACAGTATGAGATTGGCTTCTCTGCTGTCCCTGTACTGCCCCTTCAAAGCGATACCATTTTCATGATTTCCATGGAGTGGGTTCACGATTAAATATTAACACAACTGTTATGCGACGTCGTTTTGAATAAGCAGCACATGGACAGCTGGAATGTGACAGCAGAACTCTGGTGAACATGGACAGCTGGAATGTGACAGCAGAACTCTGGTGAACATTATCCAGGATAGGGTAATTACCCTATCTATCATGGGTTATTTTCGTGGGTATCTATTGGGTCCATTATCCATTGCCATCTCTACCTGGACTTCAAGAACTCTGGTGAACATCCAGGAATCTTTAGCAAAATTTCAACATAGGGACAAGGTGATTTTTTTTTGGAGGGTACTGTAGACCCCCGATTAGAAAAATAAAAAATGTATATCATTAACCTTATTTATACTGATCTAAAATCATAATCCAAACACAATAAGGAAACAAATGATAATAAGGAAATATGGCAACCAATCCTAGGAGATAATATGGAAACTAATCTTAAGATATTTTAATATATAAGTGAGATACTATTGTATATTGTTCATATATTCTAATGTACCTCTTTTATCTTTAACTCAACAAAATTTATATGCAGTTATGACATATTTGCCTCAAGATTTTCGAGGAACACTAATTAGACAACAACGGGAACGCTCAGAGAGGAATAAACAAGCAGAGGTTGACACTTTGGTAAATTCTGGTGGTAGCATACATGATCGATATGCTTTGCTGTGGAAACAGCAAATGGACAGGTGAGGCTCAACCCTTGTATGGTTGGTTTTGCATGAATTAATAAGATATATATTAAACAACTTTCTGGTCACAGGAGAAGGCAATTAGCTCAGCTTGGTTCTGCAACAGGAGTCTATAAAACACTTGTGAAGTACCTTGTTGGGGTTCCTCAGGTATTGCTATCTTAAATTGTTAACACATGGCTGTGCTGGCCTATTATTCTTTTTCCTGTTTTGCATCTATTCTTTCACACTGTCTACTTGTGCAACTTGTTTTAGCTTATACATTTTAGGTTTAATTACCCATTTGGTCCCTATAGTTGTAACAACATCCCCTTTTAGTTCCTATATTTGCAATCACCTTTTTTCTCCTTGATGTCTAAAGTTGCCTAACACCATTCGAGATGAAAGTGGATTAAATGAGCCACACCACATTCTTTTCAAACAACGTTAGTCAACGCTTGATAGCAAGAACCAAAAGGATAAAAAATTACAATTATATGGACTAAAAGGGAAAGTTGTTAAAATTATAGGGAACAAATGTGTAATTTCAATGTTTCCAAATGAGGCTAGCTCCATTTTTCAGGTTTTTCTGATCATCTTGATTTGTGACTGATATCATCATCTTTACTTTTCTGATCAATTTGTTTGTATTTGAACTAAATTCTATGTATTTGGCTTTGGAATAGTACTTGTCATCTTTACTCATTCTAAGACATATTTCTGTGAGTTGTAGGTATTGCTTGATTTTACTCGGCAGATAAATGACGACGATGGGTACAAAAATTACTGTTTTTCAATGTTGTTCGAGTTTTCTTTCTTCATATTTGCATATGATGATGATGATGATAATAATAATAATAACAACAACTCTTATCTTCTGGTAGGCCAATGGAGGAACAGCGTCATCGCTATGGACCACCCTTGTACAGCCTCACCTCAATGATTCTTTCTATTCAACTCTTCCTTTCATTATCATGGGCACGATATGATGCTAACAATTTGTGAGATACTCTGCATCTGTGGTAGTTTAATACTTTAATTGTGGGGTTTTATGATTGATTTTGCTAAATTACTATTATTTCTATGAATATTGAGGACCAGCAATTATGTAAAGTCTAATGTATTGGAATAGGACATGACTCACCGGGATCCTCTTCTGTCTTTAGCTTGGAAATGACTGTCGAATCATGAAATTTTTTATTTTTCCAATCTGAGTTTTATTTAATAGTAAGTAACTTGGATATAATCAATTGGTTAATGGAAAAAAGAACTTTTCTACTGATGATCATCTTTTCTATAACAGACATATGTCTGCTACAACTTCAAACATCATGGGGTTTTCTACTCGCTGGCTTGGATTTTTGCTATTCTTAGGAATATGATGATTTTTTTTTTTGCTCAGCAGGAATATGATGAATTAAAAATATTTCTAATATCATTAATTTATTCAATGTAACAAGCACCACCCATTTTTTTAACCTGAATCGTGTGCATATCATGGAACTGAGAACAAGGGTCGTCTTGTTGAGATGTTCCTTGTTTTCTTTTATTTGGCGCTTCGGTTAAGTGATGTTTTAGAACTCATTTGAGCTAGAAGGTTATTTTAGGAAATAACTTGTTTACAGTTCCTCAAGTGTTGTTTACACGTTCTCCAATCAAAATTGGAGTTTCACCAAGGTAATTTGCATAATCCTTTAATGCAAATTTTTATCTTGCAAATTGCCAAGTTAAAACTCCAATTTTGATGGGAGAATTGCACAAACAGCACCTATGGAACCTTATATAAGTTTTGCCCATCATTTTATCATGATACAGAATTGGACATCTTGCTTCCATTTGGTGTCAGCTCACAAGCTGTTTATGGGACTTGTTCTATTTTTTAGAGAGATTGAGAGGCTTTTTAATTTCCTTCCATGGAAGATGTGGTGTTTTGGTAGTCTTTTAGAACATGGAGGATTTTTGTAACACTTTATCTTCTCTCTCTGGGTATAATTTGATAGAAAAATGGAACAAATCACCGTCTTGGAACAAGCTGTTGATGTCTATACCATGGAGTTGGAAAGGTTTTTGACATTTATCAGGTACGATAATGCTCATCTTGATGTTTCTCATGCTTTTAACTTTTGGGTAATAATTGTTAATAATTTTAAATTGTTTTATTACACTACATTGGTTTTCATGCAGAATTCATGGAAATTATCTACAACTTATCATTATTTATGTATTGATATTTTGAGACAATGGCTTTCCAAATACAACTGGTTAGGTGTTCCGTAAATTTTATTTTAGAAATTTCACACACTCAAATATAGAGGTTTGTACTCGTAAAATCAAAATGACTCTTACACCATTCATGACTTTTTAATAACCCTATGTTGGATGATAAGTTTCTATCATACAGATCCTGTTTACAAAATCTTAGATTAATACAGACCCCTAGATCAAACTAGGCTCTGATACCACATTAGAATTTAGGAAATTGTTTCTAATACAGACCCCTAGATCACACTATGGTATTTATACTTACATGAATGGGGTGTAGTGATAAAGGCTAATAAAGTCCTAATGATATGTTACATATGATTAAAACTAATTACACACGTAATACACGTGTTACATATGCTATATTTAACAGATAAAATAAGAATCCTTAATTTAATATTCTATTCTAACACTCCATTCATGCTGGAGTGTATTTATCTCATGCACCAACTGTTACCACTTACCATATGATTGACCTGAGGATGTCTAAGGGACTTGACAATATCTATCAACTGATCATTAGTTTCTCTGGCTGAACTTTTCTGATGCAAATTAATAGTTAATCTCAATGATCTTTAACCTTCCATTGAAGATTGGATTTTAGGCTACAAGTAGAGCTGCTCCATTATGTGTTATGAGCTTGAAGATTGGATTCACTGTTTTTTGTTAGACTTAAGAGAATTGCACACCTAAACTGGGTATTTTTTTCTTTTTTTGATCAGCATAAACTGGGTAGTTTTGTTTAGATATTATCTGGATTAAAGTATTAAACCAGAAAAAGGTCACAGACCTGCCAATACTAATTACTCACTTAATACAGAAACTTCCGTGCCCTATACATATAGAACACAACGCAATAGCCAATAACTATCATACAAATAACTGTCTAAACAGACAAACACTAATGATTCAGATCCATAACTTCTTAGATAAACTTCCTAAAGACACATCACATAACCGTCCTATCATGTTCAACTTTCTGAACAACTGTCTTAGCTGTATGTGTTCATATGTTCCATTTTTTTTATATTTTGCTTTGCAACTGCCTCCCCCTATCAACCTAAGGTTTTAGGTTGAACTTGTATGTTAGACTTTAGAGTTTCCAACATGAAATCTGTTACTGTTCTCACTTCTGCAAGATTTCTAATTCTTGTTGACGAACCTGCTAGGTTTTGTGTTTTTTTTTTATCAGTGAGGTCTTTGCAAATGCACCTTTCTTTATTTCAGCAGAGGTTGCTGGTGCATTGGAAGCAAGGTAAATAATAAATCTTACTTTTTTGTATGATTTTCTCTAATTTCAAGTTTTTGAAGTTGGTTCATTTCAGGAAAAATGATGACTACAAAGAGATAAATGTTCCAGCTGGGAAAACTTATGAGGTATACGTACAAGGCTTGTGAAATTTATTAACTTGTCTTTTTTTATTATGATATTAGCAAGTTACGGTTATGACCATAGTTGTCAATCTCAAATAGTAGCCCAAAAGATTCTAGTGGGATAGTGAGATGACCTCTATGTTGAATTTTATGTATACAAAAGTAATTTATACTGCACACATACAACTGCTAAAACAAACTATATTGAAGGCATTTTTCTCATTGATCATCAAAAGCCAAAGTGACATAGTCCAGGCACACATTATCCATAAGATACAATTAACAAACCAATAGCATAGGGATGTGAATTGCAAAATGCAAACTACACAAAAGGAAAGAGATCAACATTGGAGGTCTTGAAGCAGAACAGAGAAGAGCACAAACCTGCAGAAACAGATTAGACGTGGGAGAGTCTATAGGCTTAAGTACCACTCAATGTGGGACGACTCCTAACAGCATTAGTAGAACTACTAGCATGATTGGCAAATAATTGTTGTCAATTTATTTAATTTATAAATTATTTCTTTGCACACTTTATAAACTTTTTTGTCTTTTTGTAATTTGTGCATGATTTAGTGCTACCGTTATCTCATTTGGGATTTTCTACTGAATGAATCTATGACTCTTTTATTTGTTATTACTCAAGAAAATGTTTGTGCTGTTTTATGATGTTAATATGATAGAAGTTTTTCTATCCTACTTCAGGTTTTACTCTCTGTTGATGCTGTAAACTCATACATTGCGTGGGATTTTTCATTGGTACAAGGCAAGATAAATATGGTATTATTGCTGTGCTGCTGCACCTTGATTTCAAAATGTTATGATATTTTCCATTGGCGTCCCTTTGTAGTGATCTCTCTTTTATTATTTGTCAGGATATTGGATTTAGTTTGGAGTTTGTAAGTCCTACTGGGGAAAAAACTGTAAGTTTGAATGACATTTCTCTTTTGTTCTCTGTATCATATCCTCAATTGATTTCTCCAGAAGCATTTCTGATGTTATTCTTCATCAGCCATTCTCATCTTCAATTTCTTAGGCCCTCACCTAGTTCATTTTCACCCAATGTTGTTAAATGGCGGTTATAGCACCACAATGACAGTATTGTGTGGCATTTTGCAAGCTCTTCACCATTCACAATCTGCAATATTGTGTTTTATGGCATCGTCCGCCATTTCCAATATGTTGCCCACTATGGCCACCCCCTACAATTTATTTGAGTATTTAAGGTTATTTAAAGAGCAGTAACATGCACTGTTCAATTTCTTTGCCTTTTCATATATTTTTAGTTTGTTTTTACTTTGTCCTTCCATTTAACAACACTCTCTTCTCTCATTGCCCCACTGCCAAGAGCATCCACCTCTAAGCTTCGGTGACCTTCTCCAACCACCACCAACTGCAATGGCTGGAGCCCTAGAGATCACCACTAACAGTTTTTTCCCCCTTTTTTTTTCTTCCTTTCATCCCTTTTTTTTCCTCACCATTCTTCGTCTACTTCATGTTCTTCAACTGAGTCTTTTTTTTTTTATTCTTGTTTTCAGTTTGCCTTCTTCACCTGGGTCTTTCCCTCTTTTTCTGATTCTTGTTTTCAGTTTGTCTTCACTTGGATCATTCACTCTTTTTCTATGTTTTCAGTTCATCTTCTCTGTTTTTTTTTTTAAATTATATTCTATTTTTTTAATTCTTCTCTGTTTTCAATTCTTAGTCTCTGTTTTCAATTCATCTTCTCCGTTTTCTCTGCATTATAGATATTTTTTCTTTTTCTGAATTCTAATATTTTTACTGTGTTTGCATTTCTTTTTATGATTTTGTTGTTGCTTTGAACTCTTGAACTAAATAAAATTGATGTTGTTAATAGTTTATGACAATGTTCTTATGAGACTTGTGATATTTAGACTTTAGTCTATGGTTCTTGACGCATTTTGTTTGTATTTTTATTTTATTTTATTTATATCTGATTTTTTTAGTATTTATACATATATATTATTTTTATTTTGTCTGCCATGCCATCAGCCATTAGCTGTCATCCGCCATTCATAATGTTTTGTTGTGTTTTGTTCCCTTTCACGATGTTTGTTTTGCTGTTTCTAATTTTTATGGTGGCTGATTCATTATGACACCTAACACAGCTGATGTTACCTTACGGCCGTTATGAGTCTGACCAAGTGAGTTTGTCATGTTTGTTGCAGCTTAATTATTTAACTAGGCATTTGATATTTATATACTCATCTTAGTTTTTATGCCTAAAATGTTAGGGGAACTTCTGCACGTTAATGGCTGGAAGCTATAAACTGATCTGGGACAACACATATTCAACGTTTTTCAAAAAGGTAATGTATATAGGCATGTTGACGAATTCAGTGAGATGCAAACTATCACATGATTAGATACTGATCAAATTGCATAGGAAATCTGAAATCTGATTAGATACTACCATGTGTTCCTGGGGGGATATGAGTCATCACTAAAACATGATCTGTTCATTGTTATCGTGCGGTGGTTCTCCTTTGGTCATCACTATCATATTATTTGCTCATTGTTTTATTGCGGGATTGGTTTATTTTTTTGTTGCTACGCATTGGCCTGGCTTCACATATGTTTTTCAATTTCATTTTTTCTTGTTAGTGTTGGGGTTCCTTTACTTATTTCTTCCTATGACAGTATTTGTTGCTCATGGACTGGGCATGTACTGAAAATGGTACAATTATCTGATGTGTTACTTATCATATATGGACTGTAGGTGCTAAGGTACAAGATAGATTGTATACCTCCCGTCACCGAGTCAGTGCAGTCTGACTGAAGCAAGTATATGCTAGTCATTTGTTCATTTTAATCTTATTAAAAACAAATGTTCCAATTACTCATGTCAAGATTGATACACATTTATTTGTGAAGAGGAAAGGAACTGGGAAAAATTAATCTTTTATATAAAAATGTTATTGTTATACATTTAATGTGTGGCTGTTGGTTGTATCCTGTAGCAAGCTGTGATTGTGCTACAATGGGCCCAATAAACATGTATATTCTACATTCCTACTGGTAAAATAATCGCAACGAAAAACCAGTTGATAGGTGAGGATCAAGTGGTCGTGGTTTCAAGTTCCCGCTGTAAATTAGAATTCAGATAGAATTGTTGTTCACATCCTTTTACTCTCTATACCCTCATTTTAATGCTGAGTTTTTTTAAAAACCCTCATTTTTTTGGGTCTTTTTTTATATTTTCAAAATAATCCTATTTCGTCTCACCCTCACTAATTTTACACTACAAAAGCTAATTGTAATTTATTATTTTATGCATTATGAAGACTAATTTAACCATAGTTATAAGGGTTGAAATTATAGTTTTTTTGATTTTGTGCTTCTATTTTGAGGTGTCATTTCATGAAACTGGTGCACGAAATATTTTTTTTTGGATTCTTTGACGACCAAACCATAGAAAAAGCGAGTCACAAATATCATTAATGTGTTCGATATAATTTTAAAAAAATGTAGTACATGGGTACTTAAACATAGTTGCAAGGGTTCAAATCATAATTTTTTTGATTTTGTGCTTCTGTTTTAAGGTGTTATTCCATGTAACAGGTGCATGATATAATTTTTTTTGGATTCTAAGACAATCAAATCATAGAAAAAGTGAGTCACAAATATCATTAATGTGTTCGACATAATTTTAAAAAATGCAGAACATGGGTACTTAACTATAGTTATAAGGGTTCAAATCATATTTTTATTTTATTTTGTGCTTCTATTTTAAGGTGTTACTCCATGGAACTGATGCACAATATAATTTTTTTTGAATTCTATGACATTCAAACCATAGAAAAAGTGAATCACAAATATCATTAATGTGTTTGACATAATTTTAAAAAAATGTAGAACATGGTACTTAACCATAGTTGCAAAACCATAGTTGCAAGGGTTCAAATCATAATTTTTTATGATTTTGTGCTTCTATTTTGAGGTGTTATTCCACGGAACTGGTGCACGATATTTTTTTTTTTGGATTCTTTGACGCTCAAGCCATAGAAAAAGCGAGTCACAAATATGATTAATGTGTTCGACATAAATTTTAAAAAATGCAAAACATGAGTACTTAACCATAGTTGCAAGGGTTCAAATTATAGTTTTTTTTTTTTTTATTTTGTGCTTCTATTTTGAGTTGTCATTCCATGGAATTGGTGCACGATATAATTTTTTTTGGCTTCTTTAACGACCAAATCATAGAAAAAGCAAGTCACAAATATCATTAATGTGTTCGATATAATTTTAAAAAATGTAGAACATGGGTAATTAACCATAGTTGCAAGTATTCAAATCATAGTTTTTTTTTTTTATTTTGTGCTTCTGTTTTAAAGTGTTATTCCATGTAACTGGTGCACGATATAATTTTTTTTGGATTCGAAGACAATCAAATCATAGAAAAAGTGAGTCACAAATATCATTAATGACTTTGACATAATTTCAAAAAATGCAGAACATGGGTACTTAACTATAGTTACAAGGGTTCAAATCATAGTTTTTTTTATTTTGTGCTTCTATTTTGAGGTGTTACTCCATGGAACTTGTGCACGATATTTTTTTTTTTGGATTCTATGACATTCAAACCATAGAAAAAGTGAGTGACAAATATCATTAATGTGTTTCCCATAATTTTAAGAAAATGTAGAACATGGGTACTTAACCATAGTTGCAAGGGTTCAAATCATAGTTTTTTATTTTTTTTATTTTGTGCTTCTATTTTGAGGTGTTATTCAATGGAATTGGTGCACGATATATATATTTTTGGATTCTTTGACGTTCAAACCATTGAAAAAGCGAGTCACATATATCATTTATCTGTTCGACATAATTTTTAAAAAATGTAGAACATGGGTACTTAACCATAGTTGCAAGGGTTCAAATTATAGTTTTTTTGATTTTGTGCTTCTATTTTGAGTTGTCATTCCATGGAACTCGTGCACGATATAATTTTTTTTGGATTCTTTGACGACCAAACCATAGAAAAAGCGAGTCACAAATATCATTAATGTGTTCGATATAATTTTAAAAAAATGTAGATCATGGGTACTTAACCATAGTTGCAAGGGTTCAAATCATAGTTTTTTTTATTTTGTGCTTATATTTTAAGATGTTATTCTATGTAACTGGTGCACGATATTTTTTTTTTTTTTGGATTCTATGACGTTCAAATTATAGAAAAAGTGAGTCACAAATATCATTAATGTGTTCGACATAATTTTAAAAAAATGTAGAACATAAGTACTTAACCATAGTTACAAGGGTTCAAATCATAGTTTTTTTTATTTTGTGTTTCTATTTTGAGGTGTTACTCCATGGAGCTGGTGCACGATATAATTTTTTTTTGGATTCTTTGACGTTCAAACCATAGAAAAAGCGAGTCACAAATATCATTAATGTGTTCGACATAATTTTAAAAAAATGTAGAACATGGGTACTTAACTATAGTTGCAAAGGTTCAAATCATAATTGTTTTGATTGTGCATCTATTTTAAGTTGTTATTCCGTGTAACTGGTGCACGATATAATTTTTTTTTGGATTCTATGACATTTTTTATAAAAAAAGTGAGTCACAAATATCATTAATGTGTTCGACATAATTTTTGAAAAATATAGAACATGGGTACTTAACCATACTTACAAGGGTTCAAATCATAGTTTTTTTTATTGTGTTTCTATTTTGAGGTGCTATTCCATGGAACTGGTGCACAATATAATTTTTTTTGGATTCTAAGAAAATCAAATCATAGATAAAGTGAGTCACAAATACCATTATTGTGTTCAACATAATTTTTAAAAATTGCAAAACATGGGTACTTAACCATAGTTGCAAGGGTTCAAGTTATTGTTTTTTTGATTTTCTGTTTCTATTTTTAGGTGTCATTCCATTTAACTGGTGCACGATATAATTTTTTTTGGATTCTTTGACCTTCAAACCATAGACAAAGCAAGTCAGGAATATCACTAATGTGTTCGACATAATTTTAAAAAAATGCAGAACATGGGTACTTCACCATAGTTGTAAGGGTTCAAATCATAGTATTGTTGATTTTGTGTTTCTATTTGGTGGTGTTATTCCATGGAACTGGTGTACGATATAATTTTTTTTGGATTCTTTGACGTTCAGACCATAGAAAAAGCGAGCCACAAATATCATTAATGTGTTCGACATAGTTGTAAGAAAATGTAGAACATGGATACTTAACCATAGTTGCAAGGGTTCAAATCATAATTTTTTTGATTTTGTGCTTCTATTTTATGGTGTTATTCCATGTAACTGGTGCACGATATAATTTTTTTTGGATTCTATGATGTTCAAATTATAGAAAAAGTGAGTCACAAATATCATTAATGTGTTCGACATAATTATAAAAAAATGTAGAACATGGGTACTTAACCATATTTACAAGGTTTCAAATCAGTTTTTTTTATTGTGTTTCTATTTTGAGGTGTTATTCCATGGAACTGGTGCACAATATATTTTTTTTTGGATTCTGAGAAAATCAAATCATAGAAAAAGTGAGTCACAAATACCATTATTGTGTTCAACATAATTTTTAAAAATTGCAGAACATGGGTACTTAACCATAGTTGCAAGGGTTCAAGTTATAGTTTTTTTGATTTTGTGCTTCTATTTTTAGGTGTCATTCCATGGAACTGGTGCATGATATAATTTTTTTTGGATTCTTTGACCTTTAAACCATAGAAAAAGCGAGTCAGAAATATCACTAATGTGTTCGACATAATTTTTAAAAAATGCAGAACATGAGTACTTAACCGTAGTTGTAAGGGTTCAAATCATAGTATTGTTGATTTTGTGCTTCTATTTGGTGGTGTTATTCCATGGAACTGGTGCACGATATAATTTTTTTTGGATTCTATGACGTTCAAACCATAGAAAAAGAAAGTCAAAAATATCGTTAATGTGCTCAACATAATTTTAAAAAAATGCTGAACATGGGTACTTAACCATAGTTGCAAGGTTTCAAATCATAGTTTTTTATGATTGAGGCACAAATATCATTAATGTGTTCGACGTAATTTTTAAAAAATGCAGAACATGGGTACTCAACCATAGTTGCAAGGGTTCAAATCATAGTTTTTTTTTTTTTATATTGTGCTTCTATTTTGAGGTGTTACTCCATGGAACTGGTGCACAATATAATTTGTTTTTGCATTCTATGACATTCAAATCATAGAAAAAGTGAGTCACAAATATCATTAATTTGTTTGACATAATTTGTAAAAAATTCAGAACATGGGTACTTAACCATAATTGCAAGGGTTCAAATCAAATTTTTTTTGATTTTGTGCTTCTATTTTGAGGTGTTATTCCATGAAACTGGTGCACGATATATTTTTTTTTGAATTTTTTGACGTTCAAATACCCCTAAACCCTAGATAGTCAAGTAACTCGCATGACTCTAGCATCCCTAAATCCCAATTAGGCAAATACCCATTTTTCCTACTTTGTTAAGTAACCCCAAATCCTAATTTGCCAAATACCCCCAAACCTTAATTACTCTAGTACCCATAAACCTTAATTTGTCAAAGAGCCTTAAACCCCAACTAGTCAAGAAAACCTAAACCATGATCTCTTAAATACCGCTAAACCCTAATTAGTCATGTAACCTTAAATCTTAATTTGTAAAATAACCCTAAACCATAATTGGTCAAGTAACACTAAACCCTAATTAGTCAAGTATTCATAACCCTAATTAGTTAAACATGCATAAACCCCGTTTGTCCAAGTAACCCATGAATCCTATATTTTCAAATACCAATAAACCCTGATTAATCAAGTAACTTGGAAACATTTATTCAACTTGGTAATTGCCTCATTGACAAGTAAATTTACATGATTATTTTATTTTGTTTTAATTCAATGGTCTATTGAAAGTTTCCAAAAATTTAAAATTTTAAAAAATATAAATTACTAATAAAATAACAAAACTCAAGCTTTAAAGTAAAAGTGAATGTTTTGTAAACCAGTAACTTAGGTGCCTAATCGTATTCAGAAACCTTATTTCTCGGCTCAATTTAGGGTTTATGGTTTAAGGTTTGGGGTTTGGGGTTTGAGGTTTGTGGTTTAGGGTTTAGGGTTTAGGGTTTAGGAATCCGTTTCAACTTCAAAAGAGTTAGTTCGGTATGTATCATTGTGGAATAGCCAACCCAAAAAATGCTATAGTGGGATGAACCATGTTTTAATGTTATTTATAATAAATATTTTGCTATTAGTTTTATATATTAATTAAATATTAGGATTTGGAAAACTTTAACAGATTTTACAATGTTTTAGAATATATTTTATGATAAAAAGATTTAAACATTTATTAAAATAGGAAAGATATCACATCATTTAAATAATTTTTATTTGATACTAAACAATAATTAGAAAATATCTCTATAAATTCGATTAGAAAATAAAACTTGATTATAGTGCATCTAAATTTGAATTTTGAGTAAAAGAGGTAAGAAAGTTATATGAATAAGGGTTTAATAGTTAAAATTGACAGTCCAAAAAGTAATTTTAAAACTGACGGTCCAAGTCCAAATAAAATTTGTGTTGGAAATAAAACACTAGAGTGAAAATAGCCAAAAAACAAAGATGATGTCATTTAGAGTTAGAATTGTGAATTGGGTATCTCTCTTTTCTAACCCACTAACAGTGAGCGCAGCCATAAGAGCAAACAGTCAATAGAAGCTGCAGAACTGCATTAGAGCATGATTTGCCCACTCTGGCCATCATTTTGGCTGTGAAAAACATCGTTCCAGCCACAATGGCCAGGTGGGATATGATGATGCTTGGAGGAGAAGTAGGGTGCCATGTGTGACGCTCGGACACAATAGCACCAATATTGTGCTCAATTAACTACCATGCTAGGTAATAAATTAAAAAAATCTTGCTTCTATGTTTTTTATGATATATCACAGTCCTAGTAATTGTGGTCCTTATGAAATTATGATAACGAATAAGACTTAATATATATTTGTTTTTTGATAGAGCAGTTCCCTTAGCTTATGCTTATGTCCATAAGGCCCATGATATTGATACTTGTTTGATCTTGGCACCCTCACCTTTATTTTTTTGATAAAAATGTCTTTAACAGAAACTATTATATAAAATTAAACAACGAAATTTATGGAAACTAATTTTACCAAAAGCTAACGAAGTAGAGGGTGAGAAGAAGAAGAAAATGTATGTTAGACATGGGCCTGTCCATATGGGTTATATTTTCAGCCCACATCCCACAGCAGCCCAACTCAGCTGACGCAATTATCAAACAACCTAACCCGGTTTACCAATTACAACCCCGAGTGCTAGCATCCCAAGTTTTAGAATCAATCAAACAAACCTCAGTACCAAGAACCCTATGCCTTGACAAACCCTAACGTCGATTTAAATCGTTTGTTCGCACTTCAATCTCCAAGTCATAAATACACTCTTCTCTCCCCATTCACTCGCATTGGCTTTTGGTAGTTGAAGTCTTTCATTGTTGTCAAATTCAGATCAGGTTTTCCTTTTTCCCTCTCTTTTTATCTTATCGATTTTGGTTCATGCCATGCCTCTGTAACTTTCTTTCTTTGTTTCTTTCTTTGTTTGTTTGTTTCTTGCTTTCTTCGTGTAATCCCTGCAGCAAGAATTTTGTTTCTGTACTTTATAAACCACCCATTAAAACTTGCAAGTCATCTGTACAAGTAATTAAAGCGGGTCAATTGATATATCTTGGGAATAACTTTTGACATATTATTAAATTTTCTCTGGTGCATCTACTGTGAACACCTTAAAAATTGACAATGTATTTGAGATTGTGCTAAGCACTACATTTTAGCCAAATGCGCCATACATGTTTAGCAAACTTCTTCCTCATTCATGTTGGTTTTTTCTTTCTCTTTTAAAGTTGAGTTTGTGTATTATTGTATAAGCACTTAGATATCATATAATATATTTTTATAATTGAAGAAATCAGTTTAAACTATTTTCACATAAGATATAAGTTGTTTTCATCATTTATCCTAGAATGCTTATTGAAATAAGGTGAAAACAACTTATGGACATATCATAAGCTATTTTCATAAGTTTTTGCAAACACTTACAGAAGGGCAAATGATCCCAAGTAAACTTGAAATAAGCTCTTCTAAGCATACCTTAATTTGTTCATTGCTTAGGAATGTGAATGCGTGGTTCCAGCTTGAATATATTTAAAATGCTGAGAAATGTGATTATTTTAGTAGGGATCAGGTGCCAAATCCAAGTTCTCATATCTATAGATTCTATACATATGATTGTTGAAACCACATTGAAACTCATCAAATTTGCTTCTAAAATAGTCAAGCTAATAGAAATGATTAAATACGTGTATGGGCATACATGTAGTTATCTATTTGCTTTTATTAGTACCTGTTCAACTTTTTATCACAAGGATAAAACTTAAAAAAAAAAGAACTCATAACTCTCATAGTTATTAGTACTGGCTTATAGTGGTGCTATCATGATGGAGCAGTTGAGAGCATGTCTCAACTGCTTTCAAAAGCTAGTTGTATTTAATGTAAGTTTGTGGCTGGCTAAATTGGCATCTAAATTGCAGCATCACATCCTGGATAGATGAAATGACTGCTATGCTCTAGATATTGAAAAATTTGAAATATCTTCTTTGCCCATCCCTGATTGTACGTTATTTACTCGTTAAAAGGATTTTTGGTGTCCTATACCCATCCATGCAGTGAGGCATTTTAGGATTAGCAGCCTCTGTTGTTTATTACACAAACTCATCACACATTGTGAGCCATAGGAATTTCAAGCCTACTCTTCTCATAAACACAAGGAAATTGCATAGCCCACCCCCTGCTACAGCATATTGCCACTACTTCACCCTTGTTTTTTGCATCGTGAAGCCGCATATGCCTGTTTCTCACTCTCTGCACTTTGCTCTCTCAAGTTTCCAGCAGCCAAACACCTGTTCATGCTTTGTTGGTCTCTGTACCCTCTGCATTTTCCTGTCTCTCAGCCTCTCTTTCATCCTTTTCCAACCAAGCCCAACACTGTTTCTCCAGTTTTGATTTGAGTACTTTAGTTTTGAGCATGTTATATAGAAACTATTTGCTTTGGTGTAGCAGCTGCTTTGCTGTACCATTATAGCATATAGGGGTTAGGTACTGCACTATAATGTGGGGTTATTTAACTACTTTGACTACATGACCAAGGTATTTAGCTTTTACATCCAAAACAACACTAGTTTTGACAACAGGAAATAAAAATCTGTGTGCTATTTTTAGAGGTTATTGAGATTTGGAATTTTAGTACCTTTGTGAATGCTGCTGGTAGTGGTTGATAGGTTGCAACTAGCAAGCTTGAGTCATCCTTAAGTTCAACTTTGCAAGGCTGATAATAGTTGTATTGATTTAGTGGTTCCAGTTTTCAAAATTAAGTTGAAGGTTTATAATTTGTAGTTTCTAAAGTAAGCATTAGAAATTAGAAAAAAACTGTCTTTATCTGTTTTAATCCCAGTTGTTGTAGTTGAATAAATTGGTTAAACTGTTGTATATGTCTTTGCAGTTCCCATTTTTGCATTTAGGTGATAAAGAATTTATTCATTTGAGTTGCACAGCTTTACCAGTACCAACAGTCCAACACCATCAGGCCCTACTAACCTGGAAGGTGTGCATTTGTTCTTTTTATTATTGTTGTTGGAGACAAGTGATTTGGTTATCTCCATTTTTTGGTTAGTTAGGAAATGTGGGAATCTGTGAATTAGGGATTGAGAAATGTTTTATGATAGTTTTGGTTTGCCTGTTATGTTTCCTAAAGACAAATGATACTATTTAACCAATCAGATAGGAGCCTTGCTAAAGTATATTTCATTTACAATATCTCTATATGCCCCATGTAGTTCCTTTTTGGACTATGGTGGTGTAAATTCTATTCTGATTGGATCGTCCAATTAGGCCCAGGGTTCTATTTACGCTTTACAGCATAATTTGTGTCTATACAATGCAAAGTTGTAAACTAATTTTATTTTATTTTTTTGGTTTTGCTTAGTTCTTTACCATGGTTACTGATGGAACCAAAAAGCCTCAAGTTTCAGTACCTACACCACCACCACCACCTTGGAAAATCAATTTGCAGAAATATGCTGAATCCCGTGCTCTCGAACTCCATAGTCTTCAATCTATCATAAAAAATAGAGTAAACAGTGATTATAGGTCTCAAAAGAACAAGAGAAGAAGGAAAACTGTGTTTGATAACCAAATTTCAAGAAAATGGTGCAGAAGAAAGGGGCAAAAACTGGGAATAATTGATAAAGCCCTTGCCAAATCAGGTTTGGAGGAGAATCACCAAAAGAAGCTTCCTCGGTGTGTTCATCGGAGATATGAACTAAAGAAAAACCCAGAGAATGGTTTTTGCACTTCTGGGGATGTAACCAAGAGGCTGAGAACTCATGTTTGGCATGCAAAGTGGTTTGCTATGACCAAGCTTTGGGGTTACCACCTTCCTTTGTGTCTTCAATGAAGATAGGTCTTTTAGGGTAAAATTAAAAGCTTATGAAAGAGTCTATGGGGGAAGTTGAAGCAACAAGCATGTGAATGTTTTAACATTCCCTTGGAAACACTAACAAGGATTGTGCATGTGCTTACGCAGAGGAAAAGGTTCGAGGGCGCTCTTGAAAAAGGCTCAAACAAGGGGTGCTTGTACATGATGCAAGCTATTATACTGCCCTCCAATTGGAGGGTCCAGAGGTAGTTTATTTTAGTTTTAGTTTTAGCTTTTTTGTTGGAATTTTCTTCTTTTTCATTGTTATACATCTGAGTCTAAAAGACACACTAAACTGATGTTCTGATTCAAACATATTGAAATGCATGTATCAAATAATTATTGTGGGCTCTCAGTCCGAAAAAGTAGTGGTTTAATTTTATTTGTTTTATTTAAGGCTCTCTTGTATACAGGATTCATTAATGTCTGTATTAAGAATGGTGCTGGAACCCCATCCGGCAACAACACCACATCCTGGAAATCATGATGACTCTGTTCTTTACAGTGTAACCTATGGAAGAGCAATGGTAGATGTCCTGTTGCTGACTCCAGTAACTGCTTGGTTGGTTTGGTTAAACTAAACTAATTTTTCTTTCTTGACAGCTGCATCAATGTGGAGCACCGGTTTCTTAGCCAATTGCTCCTGTAACCTACATGTAGCAACCAAGTTCCCAACAAAATATGAGTACAGAGCTAGATGGAAGAAATCGTTGTACTTAGTTTGGACAACATGACATTGGTAATGATTCAAACAAACATGGTGTGGAGTTAAGTGAAAAATCAGGCAAAATGAAGCACAGTTCTTCATTTAGACGCTTATGGGTGTGGATAAATTCTTCTGCCTTTGAAGAAGGATACGAGAATCTACAAATTTCCTGCCAGAAAGAGGTTCACTTTCTTCTTTAGATTCTTCTATGGACCTAACTGCTGTTAAACCAACCCTAACTGATTATACATCTACTCTAACTACTTTGGCTTATTTTTGTTTATTTTTCTGTCATGGCCTTCATGAGTCTATCAATATGTATACTTGCTAAACATAAAAACAGGGAGAAATTTGTGAAACCAATTCTCCCATAGGTTAATGTTACAAGTAATCTCACTTTACTGTTGCATTGTCTTTCATTGTGTATTTGAAAGACTTTCATGTCAGTGTCATATTTCATTATAACAATGAGCATGATTGGATGGTGGGATCTAATATGGATTTATATCTGAGCTGACAGTGTAAAGATTCAGATGATCATAGGTCCATCTGTCTCACTAGCTTGTTATTATTTCTTCAAAGATGTAACTTACTATGAAATGTTTTTTGTCTGAAATCACAATTAATATTAATCCTGGTAGAAAACTGCTTAAATGTTAAGGTTGAGAAAATGTTATTTTTCAGATAAATATTCTTGTCAGATGAATCGTCACTAATTTGGTTGGTGTTGCTTGGCCAAGGTTTTTAATTTCCCTGCTGAAGTTGAAGAATAGAACTATAAGCTATATATACACTCTCTCAATATATGCTTTGTTTTATTCAGATGGAGAAGAGGGTCATCTCAATTAATTGCTTTTCCCTTGAGGGTCAACTTGCAAAATTAGAATTAATTGGATTAGGGACATTTCAACTTCTTCAAAAAGTATTGCATGCTGTTGGAAGGTTTGTTATTTAAATTAGACAAAACATTTCCGCTTTTTTTTAAACATTAATGATCTGAAATGGCATATTTTTCTTCATGGCATTACAATATTTCAGAGAATTATAGGCAATTGAAGAAACTTGTGCCTATCGAAGAAAAGTCTGTTTCTCAGAT